>NC_057806.1:636151446-636323306 GCF_018294505.1 Triticum aestivum
GCCGGCGATGGCGACCGGCGCAGGAGAGCGCGAGCGCGGAGCGACGAGCGGCGCGAGCAGGGCGGGCGGCGCGGCACTAGAAGGCAGTGGCCAGCGTGGGGCTGGACGAACGGCGGCCGCAGCTGATGTAGAAGCAGTAGGCCGTGCGTGGGAGGAGAGGAGGAGCAGGAGGGTCGCGCGGGTGTGAGGCCAGCGACGATGTGGCTGTGGCTTAGAGCTCCTTCGGCAGGGACGACCACGCGCGGGCGATGAGCGAGGCATGCACGAGCGGGTGGGGCCAGGGGCGCACACAGGCGGAAGTGGCCATGGCGACGTGCGCGCGTAGCTAGCACTGGTCGCGGCATGTGAGCACGAGCGATGCGGGGCAGCAGTGGCGGGGGCAGTCGGCGTGGCGGCGGCGGCTGCAGGCACGCAACAGCAAGAGCTGTCACAGGGCTCGACAGGAAAGGCGCGGCCGGACGGGCTTCGGGCAGCAGGCAGCCAGGGCGGCAAGCAGCAAGGGAGGGGCGACACGGCCTACAACGCGGCGCAGGCAGTAGCAGTAGTAGAGGACACGAGCGACAGCAGCAGCAAGCGCAAAATGAAGAGCGGCACAACAGCAGCTAGCAGGAGCAGGGGCATGGTGTGGGTGCGCGCGGGATGAGACGATGTCTACGGCGGAAGATAGCCTACGGGTCACGGGAAGAATTAAGGGGAGGTTGAGGAGGAGACGGGGCTCACAGTGAGCACGAAGGCGAGGTCGGGGAGGCCGTAGGTGGACCGGAGCGGTGGCAATAGACGCCGGACGCCGGCTGAGGGAGTCCTGGATTAGGGGGTGTTCGGGTAGCCGGACTATACCTTCAGCCGGACTCCTGGACTATGAACATACAAGATTGAAGACTTTGTCCCGTGTCCGGATGGGACTTTCCTTGGCGTGGAAGGCAAGCTTGGTGATGCGGATATTCAAGATCTCCTACCATTGTAACAGACTCTATGTAACCCTAACCCTATCCGGTGTCTATATAAACCGGAGGGTTGTAGTTCGTAGGCAATCAACTCCATATACAACAATCATACCATAGGCTAGCTTCTAGGGTTTAGCCTCCTTGATCTCGTGGTAGATCTACTCTTGTACTACCCATATCATCAATATTAATCAAGCAGGACGTAGGGTTTTACCTCCATCAAGAGGGCCCGAACCTGGGTAAAACATCATGTTCCCTACCTCCTGTTACCATCTAGCCTAGACGCACAGTTCGGGACCCACTACCCGAGATCCGCCGGTTTTGACACCGACATTGGTGCTTTCATTGAGAGTTCCTCTGTGTCGTCGCCTTTAGGCCCGATGGCTCCTTTGATCATCAACAACGATGTCGGGTGGTAGGTGCGACATATGCCAATGGGTGGCTTATCATTGTGGGAGCCAGTAAGACGTCGCCGGTGCCTGGAAACGGGATGAGGCGAAGACATGCACGCCGGCGAATCTTACCCAGCTCCGGGGCTCTCCGTGGAGATAACACCCCTACTGCTGCTCTGCGGGGTCTCCGCATGGTCACTAGATGAACAAGTAGCTACACGATGCTCCTTGAGCTGTTTTGCGAGAGGAGGAAGAAGGGCACGGCTTGCTCTCTTCTCCTCCCTATGTGGTGTCTGAAACTAGCAGGGACTGATCTCTTTTTGCATGGATGCCCCGGGGGGTTTATATAGGCCTGCCCCCCGGGGGTACAATGGTAATCCGGCTGGGCGCGGGGCCCAGCTGTCTATGTCTATGCTCTCCGGCTTCTGCGCCGGCTGCTGGGGCCCGCCGGCTAGTGGGTCCCGCCGGCTGCCGGCTCCTTGGTCGACAGGCAGGCCCCACTGTCCAGGGCCTTGTCGGTGGCTGGTTATTGTTGCTCAATCCTGGTGATGAGGGCTTCGCCGAAGTGGGCGTGGCTACAGTGCCGCCGCCCGGTGGGCGATCACTGTAGCCTCACCGCGTCTTGTCTCCTTAATGGGGAGTCTTCTTCGAGGGAGGTGGCAAGCCGGCTGTGGGGAGCCGGCTCTATCTTGGGCCGACTAGGGGAGGTCTAGCCGCCTTCGGGTGTCTCTCTGCCCGAAGGGGCCCACCACCCGTGGGCCATACTGGTAGCCCGTCGTGGATGACATCAGGGTCAACGTGGCAACAGTGCTGCGCCGGACGGGTCATGGCCACCCATATGGCGCACTGTGCCGGGCGTGCTCCGGGATTCGGGGGTGGCAGGCTTCACTGCAGCCACGCCCCATCACATCGCCGTTATGTGGATCCAGACTTCGAGGGTACGATCTTGACCGCTTTATGGGAGCCGGCTTCTTGGAGTTGGCCTTCTCACGGCCGGCTTCTCGGAGCCGGCCCTCCCGCGGCTTCTCTTCATGAGGGCTGAAGTCGGGCCGCCTTCCGATAGCCGACAAGGGGAAGGCGGCCCTGTGTCTTGGATTCTTGAGGGCCGAAGTCGGCTCGTAATTTTTTCAGAAGGGCCAGGGGGGCCGGCTAGGCTACCCATGGTTATTTACTCTGACAGTAGTCCCTGAAGCTGATCGAGCTTCGAGGCTGACAAAGGGACGAGAAGCTAGGTCAGCTTCCTATCCCGAGGGGCCGGCTTTGCTCGTGCACGCCGTCTTCGGAAAAGCTCTGTTTCTCGTAGGCGGGAACGCGGGCCACGTGGCGAGGAATCCTGCCAACGCACGCGCGCGACGGGACGCCACCGCAGGCCCGGGCCCGCCACTCGCAGGCCTCGGTCCGAGCGCGGATCTTCTGCGGCCCACATGGACCGCTCGCCTTCCCGCGGCGGTTTTATTCTGCCATCAAGGCACAATAATCGCGGGACGTGGGGGAGTGGGCGCAGTTGATCCCCACGTCCCCCCACGCCGCGCCTCCTCGGCTCCGCCGCGCGGTCTATAAGTAGGAGGAGGAGGGGGAGCGGCAGAGGCTCGCGCGCTCTCCCTCACTCCGCCCCTTCTCGCCCTCCTTCTTCTTCTCTTCGCCGCAGCAACTCTTTGTCGCGCTGTTCCGCCATCGCCTCGTCTTGCTCCCCGCTACATCGCTCCCATGGCGCTGTCGAGCTCGTGGGATGGCTCCAATGTCCACGAGGACCACATCGAGTTCCTCCGCCGGACGCGGCGTCTGCCCGGCGAGAACCTTGTGCGGGTTCGTCAAGCGCCGGCAAGGGAGATTTCGCCGGCACCGGAGGAGGGCGAGCGGGTGATCTTCCGCTCACACTGCCTGCGCGGCTTCAGCCTCCCGGCGAGCGGATTTCTTTAAGCCTTCCTCGAGTTCTACCACCTCCAGCCGCATCACCTCACGCCCAACGCGGCGATGCTACTGTCGGCCTTCATCACCTTGTGCGAGGGCTTTCTTGGAGTTCTCCCCACGCTCGAGCTCTGGGGGGAGTTCTTCCAAAGCAAGCTCGGCACCGTCATCGCGGGCGTGCCCGCCCCCTGCAGAGCCTTCATTGCCATGAGGCGGGCAAGCAAGAACAATCCGTTCCCGTCCATTCCGCTGATCCAGTCGGTAAAGCTTTGGCAGAAGTCTTATTTCTACGTGAAGAACGTCGCCCAGCAAGGCGACTACGTCAACCTGCCGGATTACGTAACCGGCCCGCCGGCTGGGAGGCAGCCTTCGTGGAGCTACCGGGCCAGGTCGCTGTCTTAGGCCGGGAACGCAGCCTTCTCCCGGCTTCGGGTGATGATCCAGTCGGAGGGCCTGACCGGAGCCGACTTGGTGGCTGCCTTCGTGGAGCGCCGGGTTCTTCTGCTCCAAGGCCTGCCTCACATGATCTGCCAGATGAGCGGCCGCTTTGACCCGTGATGGCTGAGCACCAAGGAGATGCCTCACGCAGAGGTGTCT
This sequence comes from Triticum aestivum, assembly GCF_018294505.1. NCBI lineage: Eukaryota > Viridiplantae > Streptophyta > Magnoliopsida > Poales > Poaceae > Triticum > Triticum aestivum. Next base: position 636,155,288 of record NC_057806.1, read on the forward strand.
TACATGGTGAATTATGTCTCCAACTGCAAGCTCGCCGAGGATTGGCGATACGGCAAGGAGCCGTATTCCCGCGCCAACCCTCCGCCTGACGTAAGTTCTTTCTTCTTTTCTTCCTTGTTTGTAGCCGGCCTCATGATAGCTGACTTTTGATCAATTGGTTTGCCTTTTGCAGAACCCTCTTCTCCCGTCGACAGCCGGGGCCGCGGGGGTAGAGCGCCAGCTCCTCCCCGACCGCACGGTGGACGACGCCGACGATCCGGACCTGGGAGCGGCCGCCATGGAAGACACCATCGTGGGGGAAGGCGACGAGGCCGGAGGCGCGGGACTCGGGGCCAGCTTCGAGGACTGGCCGGATGACGACAAGGTCGAAGTCGCCCCGCACCGCCAGCCGGCGCCCGATAATCAAGGCGCGGGCTCATCTGCCGTGCCGGCTGCCCGTGACGGCGCGCAGAAGCGTTGGGCCGCGTCGACCTTCTTCGGCAATCGGCCGAAAAAATCCAAGGTCTCCACGGCGGCGACCAAGCGGCATGAGGCGGCCGCGAAGGCGGCCCGCTTCCGCAAGGCGGTGAAGCAGCCGCAGGCGATCTCTGCGTAAGTCGTCGAATGTCTTGCATATATATTTTTTGTCTTCTTCGTCCGAAACTCTTCTAAACCTTTCTTTTCTTGTTGGACAGGGCACCGCTTTCTCTCGAGCGAGGTCCTGGCGGCTCCGTAGTCGGGCCGACTGGGGGGTCCTCAAGCTCCCGCCGCGTGGATCCCCGCGCCGACCTTAAAGAGACCACGGAGCGGAACGCGCGGGAGGCGCGGGTGGAGCGAGAGGTGGCGGAGCGAAGGACTGCCCAGGTGACGAAGGAGCAGGCCGACGCGGCGGCCAAGGCTCAGGCAAAGGCGGCAGCCGCGGAGACGGAGGCGGAGGCCTCGCACAACCGGCCTCCGCTGCTCGTTGTTCCCCTCCGCACCGTGGCCCCCGACGTTCCCGTGCCCTCGTTGGAGGAGGTCGACCAAGGCCCGCCGATGATGGAGAGGCAGGAGGACCCCGTGATCTTCGTGGAGGGGGCGTCGCAGACGGCGCCGACTGGAGCAGGCCAAAGCGGCCAATCAGCTGCGGCGCCAGAGCAGCCGTCCAGGAGCGAGCCGGCGGCAGGGGCCGGCCTCGAGGTGCAGCCGACATTGCGCCGACGCGCAGGGGGTGACGCCTCCGCGCCGGAACTGCACCGAGCAGCGGCGCCAGCCAGACGGCGGAGGCCCTGGAGGCGGCCAGCGTCAGCACGTCCGAGTGGACTCACAGCGGGGGGACGGGCGAGCTGAACGCGGCGGCCCAGGAGGTCCGGAACCGGCTTCAAGCTCAGGCTGCCTTGGTGCAGCAATACACTCGAGAGTTTCTCTCGACGCGAGTCGTCATCCGGGTGAGTCTTCTGTCCTTGGTTATTTTGCTCTTTCGATTTCTTCCGTGGGGGCGCGTCAGCGCACCCACTGGGTGTAGTCCCCGAGTTTCGAGTCGGCTGTTGCGCAGGCGGCTCGGAACTTACTAGGTCCTGTCAACCATCTTATACCCACCTCCTATCTATTCTTTCAGGAGTATCATAACCTCCGCGCTGCTGCCTTCAACTCCCAGGCTTAGGAGCTGGGCCGGAAAACCGAAGACCTGATCAGCAGCCGGAGTGCGTACTTGGTTTCGTTCATCTCCTATGGGGGCGCGTCAGCGCACCCACTGGGTGTAGTCCCCGAGATTCGGGCCGACTGTTGAGCAGTCGGGTCGGATCTTCCCTGGCGACTTCACCTTATTGGTTTTTCTTTTGTCTTTCGTGCTCGCAGAAGCCAATGCCGACTTGAGGGGGCAACTCAGCGAGGCGCAGGCCGCCCTTCGTGCCAAGGAAACTGAGTACGACGCCTTGGTCCTGGAGCGTAACCGCCTGGCCAAAAAACTGGCTGACCAGGAGGAGAGCCACAAGGCGGCCCTGAAGAAGGCGCAGGATAATGAAGCCGCCCTGAAGGCCGAGTTCGAGACCGAAACGGCAGGCTGGGCTGAGACCAGGCAAGCGCTGAATGAAGGCTTCGGCCGTATTGAGGATTTGATCAATGGTAAGCCGCCTTCCTTGCTCCTTGCATGCCCCTTGCCGCCTGATTTGTGTTCTGACTTGTGCTGCTTTTTATTCTCTGTGCAGACTACTTTCCCGGCTACTCCGTCTTCGCTGCCCAAACCATCGAGGCCCACCGCGAAGCGCGCCGTCAGGCGGGGGCCGACATCGCGCCGGACGCGAGTCGGACGCTTGAGGAGCAACTCTTGGCGGTCCAAGCACGGCTGCAGCCGGCTCATCGTATGCTCCGCCGCCTCCAGCGCACCGGGGCGCAGGTGTTGGCCGCCCTCTGGCCAAGCGAGACGATTCCCCGCACCCCGAGTCGAACTGCCGACTGGCTGGAAGTTGCGGTTGGCCGCTTCGACGCTTGGAAAGCATCAGCGGCCCGGCTTGGAGCTGGGCGGGCATTGGAGTTCGTCCGAGCTTGGTATCCGGGGCTGAACCTGGACCAGCTGCGCACCTGGCGGCTGGAGGCCGACGAAGAGCTGGAGGAGGTGCGGCCGGCTATCGCTCAGCGCGCTTCGACGATCGCCGAGTGTATTGACATCAGCGTCTTTGCTCCTGAAATTAATGATGACGGCGTTGCCCAGCCGGAGGAGTGGTTTGGGCTGGACCCGACAGCGGGTGAAGACTCGGCAGAGGAGATCGCGTCCAGCGATGAGGGCGAAGACGACAAAGGAGAGGAGGGCGAAGATGTTGAGCTGGCCGGTGAGGCGGCCAGCCAGCCTCAGCCTGATCGTGCCTCCAGCAATGAGGCGCGTGCTAGCGCGCCCTCTGCGGGAGGCGGTGATCATGCCGAGGTTCGCCAGCCGGCCACTCCTCCAGCCGGTACTGTCGTCTCCACCGACCTGCCTAACTCGCCAGTCGCTCCCTTGGCTTAGTCTGCCGTCCTTGTTTTTTCCTGCTTGTTGCCTTTTGAACAACTTTATTAAACTTGCGTTGTTCCACCCACTGGGGGTGTATTCGAACTATATTGAATGCTGGCCTTTTGAAGGTCTTTTATGTAAATATTATTGTGTGTTTGGTTTCCATTCATGTATGCTTTTTATCCTTAGGCTGTTTCCTTTGCCGCCTTCCCCTTCTGGGAAGGCAAGTACTCGAGCTTCCTTAGATTGTAGCGAGGTGAATGGAAGCCAGCGAGAAAAACCGGCTTTTGTTATATTAGTCCGTTAGTCCCTAGCCGTTTTTCGTGTGGGCACCCGTTCCTGCCCCTAACTCTTGCGAGCCGGACAGCCGGTTCTTCGAACAGCGACTTTTGGCAAAAGAAGGCTTGGGAGCCGGCACACTACTTGTCTGACTGCGGGTAGGACTTCTAATATAACTTCAGGCGGCTAGTCCCCGGGCCGACTAGTCGAACCCGGTGCCGGACGGAAAGAAGTGAATGCAATGACAAGGCCATAAGCATGATACTTTTCATTCATAGATAAAAGATGGCAGTCCCCGAGCTCTCCTCGGGGGGCCTATTGTCTCGTACTTAGTACAAAATTTAGCGTGATACATACTGCATTTCAACTGTAAAACCTTCGGAGGAGGTTGGCGTTCCATGGTCGTTCCGACTCCTTGCCGGAGTCGTCTCTCTTTCGTGCCTTCGGCTTCTGCGCGTCGATCAGGTAGTAGGAGTCGTTGCCTAAGGCTCTGCTGATGACGAAGGGGCCCTCCCAAGGGGCTGAGAGCTTGTGCTGGCCGGCTGTTCGCTGGATCAGCCGGAGCACAAGATCGCCCTCTTGGAAGGATCTTGGCTTGACCTTCCGGCTGTGGTAGCGGCGCAGGCTCTGCTGATAGATGGCGGACCGGCTGAGGGCTAACAGCCGTCCTTCTTCTAGCAGGTCGATGCCGTCTTCTCGTGCTTCCTTGGCCTCGGCTTCCGTGTACATGGTTACCCGAGGCGAGTCGAACTCGGTGTCAGTTGGGATGACCGCCTCGGCACCATATATGAGGAAGAAAGGAGTGAAGCCGGTTGACTTGTTTGGTGTAGTGCGTAGACTCCAGAGGACAGCTGGCAGCTCAGCGAGCCAACAGCCGGCCGAACACTCTAGTGGTACGATCACTCGGGGCTTGATGCCGGAGAGGATGAGGCCGTTGGCTCGCTCGACCTAGCCGTTTGACTGTGGGTGGGCGACGGACACTAGGTCCAACCGGATGCCTTGCGTCGCGCAGAAACGTGCCAAGTCTCCCTTGGCGAAATTCGTGCCATTGTTGGTGATGATGTTGTGTGGCACGCCGTACCGAGTTGTTATATCTGCGATGAATGTCACGGCAGTCAGCCCATTTAGCTTCTTGATCGGCTTTTCCTCAATCCATTTGGTGAATTTGTCCATGGCGACAAGCAGATGTGTCATGCCGCCGCGCGCCGTCTTGAATGGGCCCACCATGTCCAGTCCCCAAACGGCGAAGGGCCAAGTGAGGGGAATGGTCTTGAGTGCTGAAGCCGGCATGTGTTGCTTGGAGCTGAAGAGTTGGCACCCTTTGCAATGTTTAACTAACTTCTTGGCGTCATCCAAAGCAGTCGGCCAAAAGAAACCATGGCGGGAGGCTTTGGCGACGAGTGATCTTGAGGCCGCATGGTGGCCGCATTCTCCTTGGTGGATGTCTCTAAGGATTGCAATGCCCTTCTCTTGCTCAACGCATCACTGGAGGACTCCAGTGACACTGCGCTTGACGAGTTCTCTGTTGACGATTGTGTATGCTCCGGCTCGGTGTTGGACTTGTCTTGCCTCTACTTCGTCAGCCGGGAGATCTTGGTTTATTAGGAAGTTGAGGATGGATTGAGCCCATGACGAAGCTGTGACTTCTTCTATTGCCAAAACGGCTACTGTGACCAGGGTGGGCGGGCTGGGCGGTGAAATGCTGGAGTCGGCCGCCGCCTGTTGTGTTGGTGTAGTCTCCGGGTCGACTACCACAGTCCCCGAGCCGAGTGAGGCAGTCCCCGGGTCGGGCGTAACTACGGAAGTCAACGAGCCGCTTGCTGATACCCTCTGGCCGACTATCAAAGTCCCCAGGTCACCTGCTTGGTTCTTCGAGCCGGCTGCGTCGGGGTCAGGCGGCACGAAGATGGAATCAGACTCTGGAGACGGTTTGATAGATGGCTTGAGGAGGCGTTGTAGAGCGACACCGGTTGGTATTGCTTGTCGAGTGGAGCCTATTCGAGCCAGGGCATCGGCTGGCTCGTTGTCGGCTCGTGGTACGTGGAGGAACTCGCATCCTTCAAAATACCCGCTAATCTGCTGAACGAGGAAGCGGTAGCTTGCCATATTTGCTTCCTTGGCATCCCAGTCGCCGGATGATTGCTGGACCACCAAGTCCGAGTCGCCATAACATAGGATCCGGCGAATGCCGAGTTCTTTGGCAAGCCGGAGCCCGTGTATGAGCGCCTCGTACTCAGCCACGTTGTTGGAGGCGGCAAAGTGAATTTGCAGCGTGTATCTGAGCTTGTCGCCTTTGGGAGAGGTGAGGATGATGCCGGCTCCCAAGCCGGTGCGCATCTTGGACCCATCGAAGTGCATGCGCCAATGAGTGGAGTCGGGAGCCGGCGGTAGGTACTGGGTCTCGGCCCAGTCGACGAGGAAGTCGGCCAATGCTTGGGACTTGATGGCGGTGCGAGGCTGGTAGAAGATCGTATAGGGGGCCAGCTCGATGGCCCATTTCGCCACCCAGCCGGATGCATCCCGGCTGCCTATGATCTCGGCCAGCAGGGCGGTGCATACAACCGTGATGGGATTCTCTTGGAAGTAGGGCTTCAGCTTCTTGGCGGTGAAGTACACGCCGTAGCACATCTTCTGGTAGTGCGGGTAGTTCTGCTTCGAGGTAGACAGCACCTCGCTCAAATAGTACACCGGCCTCTGGACCGGCTGGGCTCGGCCTTCTTCTGAGCATTGGACTATGATGACGGTGCTGACCACCCGGCTGGTTGCAGCAATGTAGAGGAGCATGGGCTCTTTCTCATTCGGCGCCGCCAGGACAGCTGGCGTGGCCAGCATCTTCTTCAGCTCATGAAAAGCTTGATCGGCTTGGTCATTCCACTCGAAGTGGTTGGTCTTCTTCATGAGGCGGTAGAGGGGAAGAGCTTTCTCTCCGAGCCGGCTGATGAAGCAGTTCAGGGAGGCCAAGCATCCGGTAAACTTCCGGATGTCTCGAAGTTTGGTGGGAATCACCATTCTCTCAATGGTCTTGATCTTTATTGGGTTGCATTCGATGCCGCGTTCGGAGACCAGGAAGCCTACGAGCTGGCCGGCTGGCACTCCGAACATGCACTTCTCGGGGTTAAGCTTGATTTGGAACCGGCGTAGGTTCTCAAATGTTTCCTTGAGGTCTTCCAGCAAGGTGCCGCGCTTCTCCGTCTTCACCACAATGTCGTCTACGTAGACGTCGGCATTTCTGCCGAGTTTCTTGAGGAGGCACTTCTGCATGCAACGCTGAAAAGTGGCACCGGCATTTCTCAAGCCGAATGTCATAGTTAGGTAGCAGAAGGCTCCGAATGGCGTGATGAAGGCGGTCTTCAGGCAGTCTGCCGGATCTAACTTTATCTGGTGATACCCTGAGTAAGCATCCAAGAAACTCAACAGCTCGCATCCGACCGTGGAGTCTATCACTTGGTCAACCCTTGGCAGGACAAAGGGATCTTTGGGGCAGGCTTGTTGAGGCTCGTGTAGTCTATACACATGCGCCACTTGTTGTTCTTCTTTAGCACGAGGACCGGGTTGGCGAGCCACTCTGGAAAGAAAACTTCCATAATGAAGTCGGCTGCCAGAAGCCGGGCTATCTCCTCTCCCGCAATCCTGCGTTTCTCCTACGACAGTCGGCGGAGGGGATGTTTGACTGGCTTTGCGTCTTCTCGGACGTGTAGTTTGTGCTCGGCGAATTCCTTCGGGACGCCCGGCATGTCCTTGGGGGACCATGCAAAGATGTCCCGATTCTCACGGAGGAAATCGGCGAGCTCGCCTTCCTATTTGCTGTTTAGGTTTGCCCCGATGACGCCAAACCTCTCTGGGTGATCGGGGTCAAGAGGTATCTTCTTCGTCTCCTTGGCCGGCTGGAAAGATCCTTGAGCATCATGCTCCTTGGGATTGGGGAACAAGGCCGACTGCTTGCCGGCCATGGCCACGACTCGGTCCAACATCTTCTTTTCTTCGGCAATCACAAGGGACTCGACCAGTCGACTGTTGGCTGCTGCGCACTCAGAGGACTTCTTGTAATCGCCGGCTATGGTGATGACGCCTTTGGTGCTCGGTATCTTCATCTTGAGGTATGCATAGTGGGGAACTTCCATTAACTTGGCCAAGGCAGGTCGGCCAAGCAATGCATGGTAAGGGCTCTCCAGGTCCACCACTTCAAACCAGATCGCTTCCCGGCAGAAATGCTCCTTGTCCCCAAAAAGTACATCAATCTTGATCTTGCCAATGGGGGCACAGGACAGGCTGGGTACGATGCCATGGAACACAGTCCGGGTAGGCATGAGTTGCTTCGTCTTGACATTCAGCTTCTCCATGGTGTCACGGTACAGGATGTTGATGCTGCTCCCGCCGTCTATCAGCACGCGGGAGAATCGGGCAGCGCGTCTATCCGTTGCAAGGGTGGCATCCAAAACTAACGCATAAGAGCTGGGAGACGGCATCACCTCTGGGTGGTCGGTCCGGCTCCAGCTGATAGGTTTTTCTGACCAGTGCATGTGCTCGGCGGGGTTGGCAGCAACCATGCTGACTTCTTGGTGCTCTCGGCGCTTGCTGTGCCAGTCTTCGGGCTGACTTGTAAAGATGACATAGGCGGCATGCTCGTCAGGGAACTCGTTGTGCATGGCTCCGACTGCGGGCCGAGCGGCCGGCGGCTGCGGAGCCGGAGGCGGCCGACCGGCAGGCGGAGGCGGTGCGAGCCCTTCGCCTTTAGAGATTCGGGTGAGCCAGTGGCACTTCCGGGTCGTGTGGTTGGACGGCTTCGCGCCGCTGTGGAACTTGCACGGGGCGTCGAGAGTCTGCTCGTAGGAGAAGGCCGGCTGCCAAGCCGGCTTGCCACCCCTCTGCTTCTTGGGTGCGGGACGCGCTTCGGGCTGTTCGTCTTCGACTGTGGCCACCTGCCGACTGGTGGAGGGCGGCGTCGGGCCCTTGCGCTTGTGGACGTTCTGGTGTGGGCGTCGGCCGGAGTCCCCAGCCGGCGTCTTGAGCGCCGGGTTGAGTACCTTTCCGGACGCGTCTACCCGGAGTTCGGTCTTCACCGAGGAGTCGGGGTGGCGTACTTGTCCGCTATGATCAGAAGCTCGTCGAGGGTAGTCGGCTCGTCGCAGAGGAGCTTGTGCTTGAGGAGGGTGCCTTCTCGGCACCCGGCAGTGAAGTATTCTATGGCTTGCACCTCGTGCACCCCTTCGCAAGAGTTGCGAAGCTCGGCCCAACGCGTGAGGTAGTCACAAGTGGACTCGGTAGGGCCTTGCACGCACAAGGAGAGCTGTCTGGGCTTGGGAGCCCGCTTGTAGGTGCTGGTGAAGTTGCGGACGAAGGCTTCTGTGAAGTCTAGCCAGCTGTTGATGCTGTATGGCTTGAGGCTGTTGAGCCAGGTCCACGCCGTGCCCTGCAGCATGAGGGGCACGTACTTCACGGCAACGCGCCTGTTGCCGTTGGCTATGTTAACCGCCATGGAGTAGTCGATCAACCAATCTTCCGGCTTCACGGAGCCGTTGTACTTGGGCGTCTCTCTTGGGAGCGAGAACCCTTTGGGGAAAGGCTCGTCGCGGATGCGGGGGCCGAAGCAAGGCGGGCCGACATCATCTTCTTCTTCTAGCGCCAGGGATCGCGCCAGGCGGTCGATCCGATGGTGGGTGTCGTTCTCGCCGACTCCTTCGCGGCGACCTAGCCAGCCGCTGAGAGTCGGATGCGCAACAGGCGGCGGGGTGGGATATCTCTCTCCACGGGGCCGGGGCGGAGGCAGGTTGCCCTGCCACTCCACGGCCCGGGGGTGGCCTTCTGCGTCTCGCTCGATGGAGATTCGGGTTCGGCTTCGGCTGTCAGCCGGTTCTTTCTCGCGCCGCACGCGGGTTTTACCCGTAGTCGGCGTCCGGGACGTCGCGCCGTGATCTCGGCGCGGGGGAGGGCTTTCTGCGCGGGCGTCGGCTTCGTGCCGCTGCGCGGCTGCATCGATCAGCTGCTGTATGCGTCTGGTCATGTGGGGGAGTTCTTCGGCCCCCAGTCCATCTAGCTCGTCTACGGCCGCCTGGGCGGCGCGCAGGTTCTCGAGTGGAGTAGCGTAGACTGGGCGATCGACTCCTAGCGCATCGGCGACGACAGCGCCACGCTGTCTGACAATGCCGGCCCGGCTAGGCCCGCTTGGGGGCAGCGTGCCAAAGGCGGCGCGGTCGGCCTCGCATCGGTGGGCCTCAGCGAGGCATCTCATGGAAACCAACTTCTGGCCCTCCGCGAGGAGGGCAAGGCGGCGAGCTTCCAGTGCTTCAGCGTCGGCATCGGCCGGGAGGGGGAGGGACAAGTCGTGGACTGCCGCGTACGGGGCATCATGGGCTCTCTCGTCGGAAGCGCCGCCGTGGCCGATGACCATCACCTCGGTGGTGACAGCGTCGCAGCCATCGGCCCGGGGAAGCGGGTTGTTGTAGATCGCGACATTGGTGGGGAACGCGTCGAGTGAGGCCGTGTCGGAGTCGACAGGCATCGGATCGGTGGAGCCAACCGACTCCAAGTCCACGGCAGGCTCGCCGGAGACGTGGAGCTGGCCGAGGAGGTTGACGAGGTGGTCGGTGCCCGCGTCGGAGGCGAGCTCGTCAGAGATGAGAGTCTTGGCAAGGAGATCGGCGAGGCTGCTCGCCGCACGGATGTTGGTGACGCCTTGTAGCACGTCGTGGCAAGCGCCATCGGGCGTGCCGGGCTGGCTACGCTCGCGGGGGAGGAAGAGGGTTCCCGTCCAGAACAGGTCTCCGGACAGTGGTGCACCTGGCCCCATGTTGGGCGCCAAATGTCGGGTGGTAGGTGCGACATATGCCAACGGGTGGCTTATCATTGTGGGAGCCAGTAAAACGTCGCCGGTGCCTGGAAACAGGATGAGGTGAAGACATGCACGCCGGCGAATCTTACCCAGCTTCGGGGCTCTCCATGGAGATAACACCACTATTGCTTCTCTGCGGGGTCTCCGCATGGTCAATAGATGAACAAGCAGCTACACAGTGCTCCTTGAGCTGTTTTGCGAGAGGAGGAAGAAGGGCACGGCTTGCTCTCTTCTCCTCCCTATGTGGTGTCTAAAACTAGCAGGGACTGATCTCTTTTTGCATGGATGCCCCGGGGGGTTTATATAGGCCAGCCCCCCGGGGGTACAATTGTAATCCGGCTGGGCACAGGGCCCAGCTGTCTGTGTCTACGCTCTCCGGCTTCTGCCCCGGCTGCTGGGGCCTGCCGGCTAGTGGGTCCCGCCGGCTGCCGGCTCCTTGGTCGACAGGCAGGCCCCACTGTCCAGGGCCTTGTCGGTGGCTGGTTACTGTTGCTCAATCCTGGTGATGAGGGCTTCGCCGAAGTGGGCGTGGCTACAGTGCCGCCGCCCGGTGGGCAATCACTGTAGCCTCACCGCGTCTTGTCTCCTTAATGGGGCGTCTTCTTCGAGGGAGGTGGCAAGCCGGCTGTGGGAGCCGGCTCTATCTTGGGCCGACTGGGGGAGGTCTGGCCGCCTTCGGGTGTCTCTCTGCCCGAAGGGGCCCACCGCCCGTGGGCCGTACTGGTAGCCCGTCGTGGATGACATCAGGGTCAACGTGGCAACAGTGCTGCGCCGGACGGGTCATGGCCACCCGTACGGCGCACTGTGCCAGGCGTGCTCCGGGATTCGGGGGTGGCAGGCTTCACTGCAGCCACGCCCCGTCACATCGCTGTTATGTGGATGCAGACTTCGAGGGTACGATCTTGACCGCTTTATGGGAGCCGGCTTCTAGGAGCCGGCCTTCTCGCGGCCGGCTTCTCGGAGCCGGCCCTCCCGCGGCTTCTCTTCATGAGGGCTGAAGTCGGGCCGACTTCCGATAGCCGACAAGGGGAAGGCGGCCCTGTGTCTTGGATTCTTGAGGGCCGAAGTCGGCTCGTAATTTTTTCAGAAGGGCCAGGGGGGGCGGCTAGGCTACCCATGGTTATTTACTCCGACAAACGATGTGGTCCAGGGTGAGACTTTGCTCCCCGGACAGATCTTCGTCTTCGGCGGTTTCACTCTGCGGGCCAATTCGCTCGGCCACCTGGAGCAGATCGAAAGCTAGGCCCCTGGCCATCAAGTCAGGTTTGGAAGCTTAAACTACACGGCTGACGTCCGCGGAGACTTGATCTTCGACAGGCTCGAGCCACGGCCAAGCGCGCCGCACTATCTCGAGGGGCATGATCTAGCTCTGCCCCTGCACAGTGTCCTGGAGGCCGCACACGCATCAGTTCCGACCCCTAATTCAGAGCCTATTGCGCCAATCGAGGATGAACGGTTGGATGTCACCTCGGGGGCTGCGATCCCGAAAGCGATCGAGCCGAACGCTAGCCCCTCACTCTACACGACCCGTGACTCCGAGGATCCGGACTCCTCCCCGGACTCCGAACCCCCCGCGCCCCTGCCAATCAAATCCGATTGGGCGCCGATAATGGAGTTCACCGCCGCAGACATCTTTCAGCATTCGCCTTTTGGCGACATCCTGAATTCTCTTAAGTCTCTCTCTTTATCAGGAGAGCCCTGGCCGGACTACGGTCAGCGAGGGTGGGATACGGACGATGAGGAAATTCAAAGCCCACCCACCACCCACTTTGTAGCCACTGTCGACGATCTAACCGACATGCTTGACTTCAGCTCCGAAGACATCGACGGCATGGACGACGATGTAGGAGACGAATAGGAACCAGCACCTGTAGGGCGCTGGAAAGCCACCTCGTCATATGACATATATATGGTGGATACTCCAAAAGATGGAGATGGCGATGGAACAGTGGGGGACGACGCCCCCAAGAAACAGCCAAAGCGCCGGCATCAGTGGCGCCGCTCTAAATCCCGCCAAAGCAAAAACAGTGATTCCGGCACGGGAGATAATACTACCCCGGATAGCGCCAAAGAACACCCACCTCAACAAGATTCGGCACAGGAAGATGGAGAAGCCAGCCCTCATGAGAGAGCGGCAGACCGAGAGGTCGAGGATGATAACTATACGCCTCCCTCAGAAGACGAGGCAAGCCTCGATGACGACGAATTCGTCATACCACTAGACCCTGCTGAACAAGAGCGTTTTAAACGCAGGCTTTTAGCCATGGCAAGCATCTCAAGAAAAAGCAGCAACAGCTTAGAGCTGCCCAAGATTTGCTAGCTGACAGATGGACTGAAGTCCTTGCGGCCGAAGAGTACGAACTCGAAGAGCCCTGAATTCTCTTAAGTCTCTCTCTTTATCAGGAGAGCCCTGGCCAGACTATGGTCAGCGAGGGTGGGATACGGACGATGAGGAAATTCAAAGCCCACCCACCACCCACTTTGTAGCCACTGTCGACGATCTAACCGACATGCTTGACTTCAGCTCCGAAGACATCGACGGCATGGACGACGATGTAGGAGACGAATAGGAACCAACACCTGTAGGGCGCTGGAAGGCCACCTCGTCATATGACATATATATGGTGGATACTCCAAAAGATGGAGATGGCGATGGAACAGTGGGGGACGACGCCCCCAAGAAACAGCCAAAGCGCCGGCATCAGTGGCGCCGCTCTAAATCCCGCCAAAGCAAAAACGGTGATTCCGGCACAGGAGATAATACTACCCCGGATAGCGCCGAAGAACACCCACCTCAACAAGATTCGGCGCGGGAAGATGGAGAAGCCAGCCCTCATGAGAGAGCGGCAGACCGAGAGGTCGAGGATGATAACTATACGCCTCCCTCCGAAGACGAGGCAAGCCTCGATGACGACGAATTCGTCATACCACTAGACGCTGCTGAACAAGAGCGTTTTAAACGCAGGCTTTTAGCCATGGCAAGCAGCCTCAAGAAAAAGCAGCAACAGCTTAGAGCAGCCCAAGATTTGCTAGATGATAGATGGACTGAAGTCCTTGCGGCCGAAGAGTACGAACTCGAAGAGCCCTGAATTCTCTTAAGTCTCTCTCTTTATCAGGAGAGCCCTGGCCGGACTACGGTCACCGAGGATGGGATACGGACGATGAAGAAATTCAAAGCCCACCCACCACCCAGTTTGTAGCCACTGTCGACGATCTAACCGACAGGCTTGACTTCAGCTCCGAAGACATCGACGGCATGGACGACGATGTAGGAGACGAACAGGAACCAGCACCTGTAGGGCGCTGGAAGGCCACCTCATCATATGACATATATATGGTGGATACTCCAAAAGATGGAGATGGCGATGGAACAGTGGGGGATGATGCCCCCAAGAAACAGCCAAAGCGCCGACGTCAGCGGCGCCGCTCTAAATCCCGCCAAAGCAAAAACGGTGATTCCGGCATGGGAGATAATACTACCCCGGATAGCGCTGAAGAACACCCAACTCAGCAAGATTCGGCATAGGAAGATGGAGAAGCCAGCCCTCATGAGAGAGCGGCAGACCGAGAGGTTGAGGATGATAACTATACGCCTCCCTCCGAAGACGAGGCAAGCCTCGATGACGACGAATTCGTCATACCATCAGACCCCGCCGAACAAGAGCATTTTAAACGCAGGCTTTTAGCCACGGCAAGCAGCCTCAAGAAAAAGCAGCAACAGCTTAGAGCTGTCCAAGATTTGCTAGCTGACAAATGGACTGAAGTCCTTGCGGCCGAAGAGTATGAACTCGAACTCCCGATCAGAGGAGGAAGCACCTACATCACCAGCGCATAACATGGCAGACCGTCCACCTCGCGGCCGCGACAGAGAGGCCTCTCGGCCCTCCACCCAAGCCATGCCCCGACGCCGCTCAACTAAGGCACGGGAAAATGCGCCCGACCTGCGAGACATACTGCAGGATAAGGCAAGACAAACAAGATTGATCTACGGATCGCGCAGGCGCCCTACGGCATGTGACAATGATCTTCACTCCTGATACAACATATCCGGCCGGGCCGAACACAACAGACATAGCTCTTCCGAGCTGTGTCGTGATATAGCCCAGTAAAGAGGCGCCACACACCCGCTATGCTTCACAAATGAAGTAATGGATCATAAAATCCTAGAGGGTTTCAAACCCGTAAACATTGAATCATATGATGGCACAACAGATCCAGCGGTATGGATCGAGGATTATCTCCTTCACATCCACATGGCACGCGGCGATGATCTACACGCCATCAAATACCTCCCGCTCAAACTTAAAGGACCGTCCCGGCATTGGCTTAACAGCTTTCCAGCAGACTCAATCAGTTCTTGGGAGGACTTGGAAGCCGCATTCCTCGACAACTTCCAGGGCACTTACGTGCGACCACCGGATGCCGACGACTTAAGCCACATAATTCAGCAGCCAGAGGAATCGGCCAGACAATTCTGGACATGGTTTCTAACAAAGAAAAACCAGATTGTCGATTGTCCGGACGTAGAGGCCCTAGCAGCCTTCAAGCATAACATCCGCGACGAGTGGCTTGCCCGGCACCTGGGACAGGAAAAGCCGAAATCCATGGCAGCCCTCATGACACTCATGACCCGCTTTTGCGTGGGAGAAGACAGCTGGCTAGCTCGCAGTAACAACTTATCAAAGAACCCTGGTAATTCGGATACCAAGGACAAAAATGGCAGGACACGTCGGAATAAGCAAAAACGCCGCGTTAGCAGCAACAGCAATGAAGACACCGCAGTCAATGCCGGATTCAAAGGCTATAAATCCGATCAGCGGAAAAAGCCATTCAAAAAGAATACTCAGGGCCCGTCCAGTTTGGACCGAATACTCGATCGCTTGTGCCAGATACATGGCACCCCCGAAAGGCCAGCCAATCACACTAACAGGGATTGTTGGTTGTTCAAGCAGGCAGGCAAGTTAAGGGCCGAAAATAGAGACAAGGGGCTACACAGCGACGACGAGGAGCCCAAGCCGCCGAACAAAAATGGACAGAAGGGCTTTCCCCCACAAGTGCGGACGGTGAACATGATATACGCAACCCACATTCCCAAGCGGGAGCGGAAGCGTGTGCTACGGGACGTATACGCGATGGAGCCAGTCGCCCCAAAGTTCAACCCATGGTCCTCCTGCCCGATCACTTTTGATCGAAGGGACCATCCCACTAGCATCCGTAATGGCGGCTTCGCCGCATTGGTTCTCGATCCAATCATCGACGGATTTCATCTCACAAGAGTCCTATGGACGGCGGCAGTAGCCTGAACCTGCTTTATCAGGATATAGTGCGGAAAATGGGCATAGATCCCTCAAGGATTAAGCCCACAAGAATGAACTTTAAAGGCGTTATACCAGGTGTAGAAGCCAACTGTACAGGCTCAGTAACACTTGACGTGGTCTTCAGATCCCCGGACAATTTCCGAAGCGAAGAGTTAATCTTCGATATAGTCCCGTTTCGCAGTGGCTATCACGCCCTGCTCGGACGAACCGCATTCACAAAGTTCAATGCGGTGCCGCACTATGCATATATCAAGCTCAAAATGCCAGGCCCTCGAGGAGTAATTACGGTCAACGGAAACACCGAACGCTCCCTCCGTACGGAGGAGCATACGGCGGCTCTCGCAGCGGAGGTACAAAGTAGCCTTCTCAGGCAATTCTCCAGTCCGGCCATTAAAAAGCCAGACACTGCCAAGCGCGCCCGGAGTAACCCACAGCAGGACCGCCTGGCACACTCTGAGCAAGCGTAGCAATGCGGCCCCAACCCCAGCTTTCGCGACATAGCGAAACCAGTACCTCGCGTACATAACTACGCCCTTGAAATACCATGGGCACAGGGGAAGGGGCACAATAACGGCATGCCCAAAATACGGCTTAAAACGTACTAGGGGCTGCCGGATTCTTTTTTTAATTTTTTCTTACTTTCAGGACTCCATACTTCGGACGACCTGTTCGGCAATTCGACTGCCGCACAAACGATGCAAGATCCAGGGAGGCAGACAAGCCATGCCGCATTATGGAACTCCCAGGTGGTCTCTGTTACGAGCGGTATACCTGTTTTAAATACAATTCCGCGGCCTGCCCCTGGTCAGGACATACTGAATAGTCCAATATCTTTTGCTTACCGCACTATTTGTATCGTTCGGCTTTGATAAATAGCCTCTCTATAAACAATGCTTAGCTTCTTGTCTATTTTTTGCATTATCTTCTTTTCACATTATGTTTATTAAATGACATGATTGCACCCGTACACCATGGTACGGCAAACAGCCAGGGGCTTCAGTACCCTTCAATATGGTGTGAGAAGTCCGTACACTTTCACAAGTGCGGCACCCCGAACTTATAGCACTATATGCATCGGCTCCGAATCATGATTTGGGTCAATAGTTGGGTTTGCCCGGCTCCTATGTTTTGGTGCCTTACGTTCCGCTCTATCGGCTAAGGTAGCACTAGGAGAACCACTGCGATTGTGCCCCGGTTCAGCTGGGTTAAGCACCTCAGTGGAGAAAGCTAAAACTGACTGTCATGATGAGGCGAGAGACCGGTCGCTGTTCGAGAGGTTTTTCGAGTCCCTAAAGACTTATGCCGCTTCGAGCGAGGAGCTGGCTTTGTCCGGCCAAGGCGTGGATAGCGCCCCGAACTCGGTCTTCCAAACTAGGGGCTTCGCCGAAATTTAAAATTATAGAGTTCTATGGCTAAGTGAGAGTGTTCAAGCATTATAGTCTGATTGCCTGGTTCGTTGTGCTGAGCGCCTCCCTCGAAGGACCCAACTATGGGAAAAAGAGCGCTCAGGTTTATCCCGAACACCCCAGCACTAGTGGCATGGGGGCAGAAGCCGACGACTGGCCATCTCTCAATTTTTGATAAACAGCCACACGGAAAATAATATTTTAAATTCAATAAGCATTGCTTAGCGCATATGAACAAGTTTTCAGCGCACAGGATAAACACGAGCGAGTTCATTCAAAAATCACATCCTTGGTACATTCATCCGCCACAAGGCGAGCACCTGCAAGAACATCCTTGTAGTAGTTCTCGGGCTTGCGATGCTCCTTCCCCGGCGGCGGCCCGTCCTTCACAAGCTTCTCACCGTCCAGCTTACCCCAGTGCACCTTTGCACGGGCAAGGGCCCGACGGGCACCTTCGATGCAGATGGAGCGCTTGATGACCTCGAGCCTCGGACAGGCCTCCACCAGCCGCCGCACCAGCCCGAAATAGCTCCCAGGCAGGGCCTCTCCGGGCCACAGCCGAACTATGAAGCCCTTCATGGCCTGTTCGGCCGCCTTGTGGAGCTCGACCAGCTGTTTCAGCTGGTCGCTCAAAGGGCACAGGGTGTCCGGCCTCAGAATACTGAGACCAGAACACCTTCTCTGTCGAGCTGCCCTGTTCAGCTCAGTAGAATGCGGCTGCATCGGATACGCTACGGGGAAGATCTGTGAATGCCCCTGGAGAGCTCCGGATTCGGGTAAGTAACAAGTAGTTTACTTTTATATTTCTGCTTTGCATGAAGAATGCCTTACCCACTGCTATCTTCCTCATCTCCTCCAACTCTTGGAGGGCCTTTTGGGCTTCGGCCTTGGCAGACTTGGCAGTCTCAAGGGCCGATGCGAGCTCGGATGCTTGCGCCTTTGACTCAAGCTCCAAACTCTCATGTTTTTTCATGAGAGCCTGAAGCTCTTGCTGCACCTCGCCGACCTGAGCCCCAAGTCTGTCTCGCTCGGTGCGCTCCGCGGCTGTTTTCTTTTCGGCCTCAGACAGCGCCTGCTTAAGGGTCGCCACCTCAGTCGTGGCCCCTACAATAAGCAGTACAATCCTGTTATTTTTTTTGCAATCAAGCCTTTTTATAGGCACTTTTTCTGTAAGGTATTTCTTACCTTCTCTCTCCTCGAGCCGCCGCTTGGCAAGGCCGAGCTCTTGCTCGGTCCGCTCGAGGTCCTGCTTCAGGACACCCACCTCCGCAGTCAGTGCGGCGGTGGATAGCAGCGAAGCCTGCATACGCATATTGACTCTTTTTGTTAGACTCCTGCGAAATTTAATAGATCCTCTATTCGGCTTTTCTTTCCGAACGCCAAACAGAGCATCAGGGGCTACTGTCTATGCGGTAATATTTTTACATATTTTTACTTACCTCGAAGCCTGTTAGAAGGCTAGCGCAAGCTTCAGTCAGTCCGCTCTTGGCGGACTGAACCTTCTGGATCACCGTACTCATAATAGTACGGTGCCCCTCGTCGATCGAGGCGCCATCAAGCACCTCCAGCAGATTGTCCGGCACCTCCGGTTGGACGGAGGCCGCCGGCTCAGAAGGCTTGCTCCTCTTGGAAGGAGTTCGCCTACCGCGGTCTGGAACTGTGGAAGATTCCGGCGCGGTGTCCGGCACAAAGCCGGACTTGGAGCCCTGGGGGCCTTATCCCCTTCACTCCTGGAGTCCGGGAGGTTGCCTTGCGGCTCCTCCGGGACCACCTCCTCCTGC
This sequence comes from Triticum aestivum, assembly GCF_018294505.1. Classification (NCBI taxonomy): domain Eukaryota; kingdom Viridiplantae; phylum Streptophyta; class Magnoliopsida; order Poales; family Poaceae; genus Triticum; species Triticum aestivum. The sequence goes on from NC_057806.1 coordinate 636,173,845, forward strand.
CCCGGAGCTTGTCGCGACGCCACTTCGGCGTCGTCTGCAGTGCGGGGGGAGACAGCGGGCGGAACTGAGTTCACGTCCGATGAGTCCAGGGAGCCGCCCGACGATTCGTCGAATTCGGCCCGGGGCGGGCTTGCATAATTACATTCGACATTAGGGAAAGCTGTGCGACAAAGGAACATCATGAGTTACTCTGATATCCGAAACTTACGATTTCGCCGGACGCTTGGCCCTGTTGGCCACTCCTCTTTGCCCTCTTCGGCGTCGGGGCGTAGTCCGGCGGAGGGGTCTTCCTTTTCCTAGACCCCTCGGCCTCCCCCGTGGGGCGGCCTTCCTCTTCTCTCCTCCCTCCGCTGGGGGGGAGAGTTTTCTTCTTCCTCCTCCTCGTTTCGCGGGAGGAGGCGTCTCGGACTCGTCAGATGATGAGTCCGACACCACCCATGTTGCGGGCACTCTTTTGAGTCCCCGTGGCCTTCTTCTTCTTGGCCTTCTTCTCCGGCACCACATAAGGCGCCGGAACCAGCAGCTTCACTAGTAGAGCTGGGGCTGGGTCTTCGGGCAGCGGAGCCGGACAGTTAATCGGTCCGGATATCGCCCGCCAAGCCTGTCAAAGGTAAGGGAGTTTAGATCCCGCATAGAGTCAAACTATGAAAAAAGCTTAACATCCTGTAAAAGGTGAAGATAGCTTACCTCGCTAGCGTGATGCTGCGAGCTGTATCCGCGGTCCTCGGAAGCGGATGCGGGAGCCTCAGCGCCCTTGAATAGCACCTTCCAGGCATCTTCGTACGTCGTGTCGAAGAGCCTGCTAAGGGTTTGGTGCTGCGCCGGGTCGAACTCCCACAGATTAAAATCCCGTTGTTGGCACGGGAGGATCCGGCGGACGAGCATAACCTGGATTACATTAACAAGCCGGATTGGCTTGTTCACCAGGGACTGGATGCATGTTTGCAATCCGGTCACCTCTTTTTCGTCACCCCACGACAGGCCCGTCTCTTTCCAGGACATAAGCTGCGTGGGGGGTCCGGATCGGAACTCGGGGGCTGCGGTCCATTTCGGATCGCGTGGCTCGGTGATGTAAAACCACCCAGATTGCCACCCCTTTAGGGTCTCCACAAAAGAGCCCTCGAACCATAGGACGTTGGCCATCTTGCCCGCCATGGCGCCTCCGCACTCCGCCTGGCTGCCGCGCACCACCTTGGGCTTGACGTTGAAGGTCTTGAGCCAGAGGCCGAAATGAGGGCGGACGCGGAGGAAAGCCTCGCACACGACGATAAACGCCGAGATGTTGAGGATGAAGTTCGGGGCCAGATCGTGGAAATCCAGGCCGTAGTAGAACATGAGCCCCCGACAAATGGGTGGAGTGGAAAACCCAGTCCGCGGAGGAAGTGGGGGAGAAATACTACCCTCTCATGGGGCCTTGGGGTGGGGAGAAGCTGCCCCTCTTCGGGAAGCCGGTGCGCGATGTCTTGGACAGGTATCCGGCCTTCCTTAGCTTCTTGACTTTGCCCTCCGTGACGAGGAGACCATCCACTTGCCTCCCGCTCCGGACATTGCTGGAGAAGGTTGAGGTGGGAAGTGCGGGCTTGGGCGCTGGAGCTCGAGTGCGCAGGAGATGGATAGGCAAAGGAGGAAGAAGGCGTAGGTAAAAAGGTGGATCCTTATCCCCTTATATGGGCGGATGCGGTTGTGCGTCCCCACCAGCCTAGTAAAACTCGCTTGCCTCCCAAGCGCCGTGATAAATGGCGCAGTTGGATTACCCACGTCCGTATTGATGAGAATCCCGTAAAGAGGGTACACGATCTCTGCTTTGACAAGACGTGCCAGGGAAACCGCCTCGCAAAACATGCCGAGGTGGAAAAGTAAAAACGATTCGAGTAAAGGACTTGGCTGTAGTGTGATGACGCACTGCGGAATACGTCAGCAGATTCGATTTGTGTTAATATTATTCTCTCTATGGCAATATCTGGAAGCTTATTTTGCAGAGCCGGACGCTACTCTTGGTGTTTACAATCTTCTATGAAGGACTTGGAGGAGGAACCCGCCTTGCAATGCCGAAGACAATTTGCGCTCCGGACTCGTCGTCATTGAAGCCTGGTTCAGGGGCTACTGAGGGAGTCCTGGATTAGGGGGTGTTCGGGTAGCCGGACTATACCTTCAGCCGGACTCCTGCACTATGAAGATACAAGATTGAAGACTTCATCCCGTGTCCGGATGGGACTTTCCTTGGCGTGGAAGGCAAGCTTGGCGATGTGGATATTCAAGATCTCCTACCATTGTAACCGACTCTATGTAACCCTAACCCTATCCGGTGTCTATATAAAGTGGAGGGTTGTAGTCCGTAGGCAATCAACCCCATATACAACAATCATACCATAGGCTAGCTTCTAGGGTTTAGCCTCCTTGATCTCGTGGTAGATCTACTCTTGTACTACCCATATCATCAATATTAATCAAGCAGGACGTAGGGTTTTACCTCCATCAAGAGGGCCCGAACCTGGGTAAAACATCATGTTCCCTGCCTCCTGTTACTATCCGGCCTAGACGCACAGTTCGGGACCCACTACCCGAGATCAGCCGGTTTTGACACCGACACCGGCGATGTACGCGTTGAAGACGAGGTCGATGGCGAGTGTACGGGCCGTCCTTGCTCGATTCAGAGCTCGGGGTAGACGAAGTAGACCGCGACGGTTCTCCTGGACCTCTTGGCGCGACGAGGGGAGGCCGGTGGCCGTGGGATCGACGCGATGATGGTGGCATCGGGTGGGTGTGGGGGAGAGAGCAACAGCACTGGGAGGGTGGAGATTGAGGGCTAGGGTTTGTTCCAGGGCGAGGAGGGGTCTCTTATCCTCTCGGGGCACCGGCGGATGGTTGCCCCGTGGCCATCGGCACCATGGACGTGCGCCCGGCGTCCACAGGGGCTTCTGTGAACAGAGGAAGATGGAGATGGGAGGTGGGCTGGGCCGGCACACTGTGCACTCATGGCGCATGTGCGCAGTGGGCTGCCTTGTTTTTCTTTTTATTTAAAAACAGAGAGAGGAAATGAATTATTTGGGAAATCTATTGACTCGGGAAAAACTTGGGAAGTGTCCCATTAAATCCCTGGTGATTTTAGACACTTCCACAAAAAGTTTGGGCAAGTTTTGAATTCATTTGAATTTTTAGAAAAAAGAATAGGGCATTTAAAGTGTTGTTTTGGCACTGTTTTAAATGCTTAGGCCCATATGAGTTGAAGATGATGTTGTTTTCCTTAACAACATTTTTTTGGAATATTTGCTAGAAGATGAACATTTTAGTTTTGCAGTTTGAAGAAATAAATATTTGCTATATTTCAAGTATGAATTAGAAGAAGTTGGGTTTGGGACAAGTGGCATTTTGACTTAGTGAAATATGCGCACATGGACCATTAATTAGCTTGATGATAGGGTTAACATCTGGGGATGTTACAAATCTCCTCCACTACAAGAAATCTCATCCCGAGATTTAAGTATGGAAGTAAAGAGTAACTTCGGGAGAACTGACCCTTATAGGGTTAATTATCTGGTGAACAATTCAGGAAATGAGGCAGACGTATCTCTCGAGCTAAAACTTAATAAAACATCGAGAGAAAGTATGAAGGTACAACAGGAAGTTTCAAGCAAATGGACAAATGATTATACCTAAACAAAGTGTGAGAAAGGGGTTCAGAGCATCCGGAATAGATCATCTCTCAGAAGGTGGCTCATGACAAGATACGAAGACAAATGCAAGAATATTTCGGAATCAAAGATATACAGGAGCGTCAGCTTTCGACCCTATGGAACTATGGGTTATGGGCCCACCATGTGGTTCAAAAGTAGGAAGGATGTTGACATATTGCACGGTCATGGTAGCAAGGCATGTCAGAGGATAGTCTGTTAGTTATGTTGGCAACAACGTTGGTAACAAGGGCGAGGGACAAAGAGAACCATTTTCCTGCTCATTGAAACGAGGCGGACTAGTAGGCAAAGTTCTCGTCCATCGGTGGTTACCGGAATGTCATCAACATTAGTAAAGGGTCGTACTGACCGAATTGTACCTTGAGGCGTTTTTATAAGCAGGGAATTATTTCTTCTTTTATCATATAGATCAAAAGAAAGACTAACAAACCAATGGAAAGGAAAATGTGATTATCGGGATTAATCAGATCAAAGGAAAGAAAAAATGCGTTTGCACACAAGAATTTAGGGCATATCCTTCCCAAGGAAAGGCGGGGCATGATATACATGATAGGACAGCAAGTTCAAAAGTATTTAGACAAAGGGGGGGGGAAGAATCATGATATTACCCACACCATGGTGTTGGAATAATAAATCAAGAAACATTTAGCATTGCGCTTCCAATGTTCTTATTGATATACAGAGTACCATAGTCCTGCTTCGAGGTAGCAATAACATGGTGTTTCGGGTAAGAGTTGGATCTGAAGATCTCAAAAGATACAAAGGAACACTTCCAAGATTATCTCAGAACGTAAGGAATAACCAAACACTACCAGGTCTGTGTTGGCGGGAAGTCAAGGATGTCATCGATGATATCACAAACCACCGAGGGGCAGGGATGGTATTTCTCCTTAAGAATTCGATTGATATCTTAGAACAAGGCAGTATATTGATGGTGATCATGACAAATTTTGTCGCGAGGCTCTATGAAGATGCCATCGAGCAGCAACGACATCAAGCAAAAGGAATGATGAAGCAAAGGCTATTGGAACCATGGATACGACACAAGATCGGATTCAAGCTTGTTGTTCAAGGTGGAATGATAAGATGAGGAAGATCGATGTAAGCTTCGCTCATCGTCGAAAAGTTGCGCTCCAGGAATAAGGACCAGGTAGCATAGTTAAAATTAGCACGATAATGATATATCCGATCAGGCTAGGAATGACTTGAAGGATTATTTAACTCGTAAGCAACGAAAATTACTTAGAGTTATTGATTCAGAGTGCGGGATCGATTCACTTATCGGTGTTCTTGAGTGACTAATAAATCAGAACCCAGGGGAAATATGAAATTTGTGAGAAGCAATACTAGATGAAGAATCATAGGAAGCAACACGGTCCTTTGATATCCTCGAGATACCGGAGGGTAATAATCGAAGGAAGATCAAAACAGAGGTTGCGGAGATGTACTGATCTGCAGAAGGCAATTACTTTAACTTGTCCGAGAAATGGAATCAAAGGGGAACACTCATGGTCAGAACCACGGTTGCAAAGGATCAAATCCCAGATATAAGATGATCTTATACCATGGGGATAATTAATTTTAAGAGAAGCTTCCATGCTAAGATCTACATTGTGTCCATGGGCATGAACACGAAGTTCAAGGTCGACTCCCACTTCTTCAATGCATATCATTTCATTTACTTCTCGCTTTCGATGAAGTTGTAGTGTTGAAATGTTATCTGGCTAAACACCAGAAGAGTAAGACTCGTTAAAAACTCTCGGGTTCAAACGGATATGGGAGGCATAGGTTCAACCCATAGGGGCATCTTAGGAACCTATTCCACAAACTTTAGAAGTAAACAACACAAGCTCAAAAGCAGAGCATCATTGACAAAAGGAGAGGATACAATTACCAAAGGCATTATGTATCCGGGAAAGAACTTCATGAGGTTCTTTGAATATGAAGGACACTGTCGGATGATAATCCAATAATGGATCTGGCGATCCACAACGGAGCTGATGTGAGTATCGATATTCAATCAGAAGAAGAAATGATGCAGAGGCATCGGATTTTGGGAATATCTGATAATTCCAAAGCTTAAATGCAAAGGAATTATGATTTCCAATTCGGGGGATCAGAAGCAGATGCTCTAATCAGAAGATAAGTAAGTTGAAAGGACATAAACCGACAATCATTCAAGGTTTGATTTGCCGAGAACCAGGTCATGCCCGAAGTGGAGTCTGAGCCAGAAGGATAAATAATTACCACGGAATAACTAATGAATGTGTGCATTCACGCACATGCCGAATTAATAGGATAAGAATGACAAACTCAAGGGAGTTTAATGAATGTTGTTAGACATACGGAATTAACCATAATGCAAGGCGATAAGGAAGTACAGGAGCAATAGGCTACTGGGGATTATCGGAAGATCAAATAGCATTCGAAGAATTTTGTGAGACATAAGATCAATTGGGGATGAACGAATCCCCGATAAGTGTTAGGATTTTTTTGTAGGGGTATTCAGGCGGAAAAGGAGCTGCAAGGCAGTAGGTGCAAAGGATTCTCGGAAAATCGCAAAGTATTTCAGGGTATGTTGTAGTAATAAGAGCAATTGGAAATGAAGGTATCGACGGCAAGTGTATGTAGCTATCCATGGGGATTTATCGGTGTCGAGCGTCCTCCTACAGCGTCCTGAGTGAGCAGATGGGGCAGCTTTTTGAGGCCGGCACGGCGACGACGGCGGCCCTCTGGGCGGGCGCTGTCGCTCCGAACAGCTTCACGCGGCTGGCATGGTGGTTGGAGTCGGGCCCGGATCGTCTCCATGAGTGGCGGGTTTCTGCCGCCCGTGCCGGCGCCAAGATGGCGCTTCGGTTCGCGTTGTCTTGGCATCCGAACCTGGTGCTAGACGCACTGATGGGCCAGTGGGCCGGCTGGGAGAGCCAGCTGCAGGCGGAGGCCGTACAGATCGCCGCCCGAGCCAGCTACATCGTCGGGTTCGCCATCCACGACGAGTTCAGCCGGAGCAGGCGGAGGATGGCGGAGTCGTGCCCGCTGAGGACTACGGCCTTCTTCTAGACGACCCAGAGGGCAGCTCTAAGGAGACGGGCATCTACCGCGATGCGGACGCCGGAGAGGACGATGTCGGCACCTTGGCGGATCCAGAGGCTACGCGATCCGGTGGCGGAGATGCCTGATTTAACTTTGTAAAAATTTCGGTTAGGTAGCAGGTCCACCCACCCACTGGAGGTTGACTTGGGTGTAATGAACTATGGCCTTGGGCCTGTTTCTTAATTTACAATGTGTGAGCCTTGTTATGCTTTTTGTTTTTTCGAGCCGTTTTCCTGCATTCTTCCCTCTTGGGCTTCTCCCCCGTGAGTCTGATGGCCAAGGATCCGGTCCGCGATAAAGGGTTCGACTTTTTGAGGGGAGCGTGTAGTACTTAGGCTTTCATAATGTTGAGCGCGAGCGAAAACACCCACTGGGCCAGCCGGCGGCAACCCGGCAAGGCCGGGTTGGCGGGCGGCCGGTCGCTTGGCGGCTCAGAGTGGAGGGGGCCGGGTCGAGCGACCCGACAGCATGTGAAAACCTAGTGGATGCCACCACTCTTGCTCTTTGTCTTTGAAGCCTTTTTCTCGCGACTTCTCCCCCTTTGGGTTCCCCCACCCCCCCCCCCCTGCGAGTCTGACGGCCGAGGCTCCGATCCGTGACAAGGGGTTCGGCCTTTGGGAGGAACGTGCAATATTTAGCCTTTCGGAACATTGAGCACAAGCGAAACACCCACTGCGCCGGCTGGCGGCAACCGGCGGGGCCGGGTTGTCAAGCAGCCGGTCGCATGGTGACTTTTAAAGTGGCGGGGCCGGGTTGGACGATCCAGGGTTCTTGACTTAGTGCTCGAGGCGCGTTGGTGCTCTGGTCTCATGTGCTTGCCAACCAACAGCCGACGCCGGTTCTGCGGCTTAGGGCGAAGTGAGAGGCCACGGCGGTCCGATGCATCAGGAGCTGCTAAGGGAAGCGGAGGGTGGTTAAGCCGGCCAGCCCCCAAGCCCCCGGGTCGAGCGAGTCGATCCGGTGGCCGGCTTGGCTTACAAGGAAAGTAATGCACAAAATGTAGGGGGCACAATAGCTTGGTCGCGAAAAGGGCAGCCCCCGAGCATTGTTCGGGGGTCCCATAGTTTTCAGCTAGTTACGAAAGGCAGCGATACATATGTGCATACAGCTAACTGTAAAACGGGCGGAGGAGCTCCGCATTCCATGGCCAGGTTGTTTCTTCGCCAGCGGTGTCCCTCTTGCGCTTGTTTGACTTGTGGGCATCGATGAGGTAGCACGCGTTGCAATCGCATAGGGCCTTGCTGATGATGAAGGGGCCCTCCCATGGGAAGGACAACTTGTGTTAGCCGGTCTGCTGCTGGACGAGCCGGAGGACGAGGTCTCCCTCCCGAAAGGTGAGCGGCTTGATTTTCTTGCTGTGGTAGTGCCTCAGGCCTTGCTGGTGGATGACCGAGCGACTGAGCGCTAGGAGACGTGCTTCTTCGAGCAGGTCGACGCCGTCCTCGTGAGATTCTTTAGCTTCGGCTTCTGTGTACATCATGACGCGTGGCGAGTCGAACTCGATGTCGGTCGGAATGACCGCTTTTGCTCCGTAGACGAGGAAGAACGGGGTGAACCCGGTCGACCAGTTTGGCATGGTGCGGAGACTCCAGAGGACGGGCGGCAACTTGTCGAGCCATCTGCCGGGGAAACGGACGAGTGGCTCGACGAGCCGCGGCTTGACGCCGGATAGGATGAGGCCGTTGGCCCGCTCGACCTGGCCGTTGGACTGCGGATGTGCAACGGAAGCCAGGTCGAGGCGGATGCCAGAGACGAAACAGTACTGCGCGAGCATGCCCTTGGCAAAGTTGGTGCCATTGTCCGTGATGATGTTTGTTTGGCATGCCGTAGCGCACTGCGATGTCCTTGATGAACCGAATGACCGTCGGGTCGTCCAGCTTCTTGATTGGCCTTGCTTCGATCCATTTGGTGAACTTGTCCACCGCCACCAGCAAATGCGTCATGCCACCTCGGGCGGTCTTGAAGGGCCCCACCATGTCGAGTCCCCACACCGCGAAGGGCCAGGCGATCGGGATGGTCCGGAGTGCTGATGCCGGCTGGTGGTTGCGCTTGCTGAACCGCTGGCATCCCTCGCACTTGTTGACGAGTGACTCTGCGTCTTCGAGGGCCGTGGGCCAGTAGAAACCATGGCGGAAAGCCTTGGCCACCAGGGACCGCGAGGAGGCGTGGTTCCCGCACTCGCCCTGGTGTATGTCCAGGAGGATCTCAATGCCCTTGTCCTGCTCGACACAACGTTGGAACACTCCGGTGCAGCTGCGCTTGACGAGCTCGTTGTTGATGATGTTGTAGGCGGATTCTTGACGTTGTACTTGCTGAGCTTCGGTCTCATCCATGGGGAAGACACCGTTCTCCAGGAACTCTGAGATGGGCAGGGCCCAGGATGGCGCCGTCACCACTGCGAAGACGGCCACTATTTGAGGATCCGGGTTGGCGGGCCCCGAACAGGGTTCGGCAGCCCCCGGGCCGGGTTGCGTCGCGACCGGGTCAGATGGAGCAGTCCCCGGGCCGGGTTGAGGCGCGGACAGATCAGTTGGAGCAGCCCTCGGGCCAGGTTGAGGCGCGGCCGAGTCGGTTGGCACATGGATGGACTCGGAGTCCGGAGATGGCTTGACGGACGGCTTGTGCAGATGCTCAAAGAAGACGCTGGATGGGATGGACTGTCGAGATGAGGCGATCTTGGCGAGCGTGTCGGCCGCCTCGTTCTCCGCGCGCGGGACGCGGAGGAACTCGCAGCCCTCGAAGAACCCGGACAGCTTCTGGACGAGGAAGCGGTAGCTTGCCATGTTAGAGTCATGCACGTCCCACTCGCCCGAGCATTGCTGCACCACCAGGTCCGAGTCGGCATAGCACAAGATGCGCCAGATGCCGACTTCCTTGGCAAGCCGAAGGCCGTGCACAAGGGCTTCGTACTCGGCGACGTTGTTGGAAGCGGCGAAGTGGATCTGCAGTGCGTACTTAAGCCGGACGCCCTTGGGGGAGGACAACACTGTGACGGCTCCCAGGCCGAGTCGCGTCTTCGAGTCGTTGAAGTGCATGCGCCAGTGCGTCGAGTCCGGCAGCGGCGGCAGGTACTGGGTTTTGGTCCAATCGACGAGAAAGTCAGCGAAAGCTTGGGACTTGATCGTGGTGCGGGGCTCGTAGAGGATGGTATGGCCGGCTAGCTTGAGCGCCCACTTGGCGACCCAGCCAGAGGCATCCCGGCACCTGACCACGGTGATGACATGCTCTTGGAAGTACTGCTTCAGTTTCTTGGCGGTGAAGTATACGCCGTAACACATCTTCCGGTAGTGTGGGTAGTTCTGCTTCGAGGCAGAGGGCACCTCGCTCAGCTAATAGCTAGACGGGACGCTGGACGGCTTGGACCCTGTCATTCTCTTGTCGCTCGACCACCATCACCGTGCTGACCGACCACAAGGTCACGGTGATATAGAGCAATGGCACCTCCTTCTCGGCCGGTGCGGCCAAGATTGGTGCGGTGGAGAGCATGCTCTTGAGATCCCGGAAGGCTTCGTCCGCCAGGTCGTTCCATTCGAACAACGTCGTCTTCTTCATCAACTGATACAGGGGCAGGGCCCTCTCGCCCAGCCGGCTAAGAAACCAGCTGACTGAGGCCAAACAGCGGGTGAACTTCTAGACATCACGCAGTCGGGCCGGCTTGCACATGCACTCAATGGCCTTGATTCTCTCTGGGTTCACCTCAATGTCGCGCTCTGAGACGAGGAAGCCGAGTAGCTTTCCGGCCGGGACACCGAAAACGCCTTTCTCCGGGTTGATCAGCTTGACCTTGTACTCGCGCAGGTTGGCGAAGGTTTCCTTCAGATCATCGAGGAGCGTGAGGTGCTGCTTGGTCTTTACCACGATGTCGTCCACATAGACGTGGATATTGTGGCCGAGTTGAGATAGCAAGCACTTCTCATCCAGCAGTGGAAGGTGGCGTCGGTGTTCTTCAAGCCGAAAGACATGGTGATGTAGTAATATGCCCCAAAGGGCATGATGAAGGACGTCTTTAGGGCATCGGCTGGGTCCAGCTTGATCTGGTGATAGCCGAAGTAAGCGTCCAAAAAGGACAGGAGATCACACCTGGCGGTGGAGTCGATGACCTGGTCGATACGCGGGAGACCGAACGGGTCTTTGAGGCAGGCCTTGTTCAGGCTGGTGTAGTCGATACACATGCGCCAGGTCTGGTTCTTCTTCAGAACAAGGACTGGGTTGGCCAGCCACTCGGGGTGAAATACTTCCATGATGAAGCCGGCCACCAAGAGCTTGGCGACCTCTTCAGCGATGGTCCTTCTCTTCTATTCGAAAAAACGTCGTAGTGGTTGACAGACGGGCTTGGCGTCCTTGCGGACGTGAAGTTTGTTCTCGGCATACTTCCTTGGGATACCCGGCATGTCCTTTAGCGTCCATGGAAAGATATCCCGATTCTCACGGAGGAAGTCGACGAGCTCGCCTTCCTATTTTTTGTCGAGGCGGGTGCCTACGACAACGTACTTGCTACAGCTGGGGTCTTCCGGGTTCAGCTTCACTCTCTTGGTCTGCTTGGAGGGCTTGAACGATGCCTTGTCGGCTGGAACGGGTGCGGCCGACGCCTCTTGGGCCAGGGTGATGATCCGGTCGAGCTGGCGCCGCTCCTCGGCTACAACCAGTGACTCGGCCAGCTTGGCGCCGTCTCGGGCGCACTCCATGGACTTGCGGTAGTCGCCAGTGATGGTGATGAGGCCCTTTGGACCCGGCATCTTTATCTTCAGATAGGCGTAGTGGGGAACCGCCATGAACTTGGCGAGCGCGGGCCGAACCAGCAGCGCATGATACGCGCTGGATAGGTCCACCACCTCAAACCAGATCAGCTCGCGTCGAAAGTGGCTGTTGTCGCCGAACAGGACGTCGAGACGGATCCGGCCGATCGGGGAGCAGGAGAGGCCAGGAACGATGCCGTGGAAAATCATCTGGGTCGGCTCCAAGTCCTTGGCCTCGAGGCCGAGCTTGGTCCTGGTGTCGTGGTAGAGGATGTTGATGCTGCTGCCGCCGTCGATGAGCACCCGGGAGAACTTGCATCTGCGCCGAGGCACGACGATTGTGGGATCGAGGACTAGGGTGTAACCACCCGGGTTCGGCATGACGGTCGGGTGGTCCTGCCGAGTCCAGGTGACCAGGCGTTCCGACCAATGCATGTACTCTGTCTTGGCTGGGATGACGGTGTTCACCTCCTGCCGAAGGAGGCGCTCGCTGCGTTTGTCGTCACCGAGGCTGGTGAATACGATGTAGGTTGCGTTCTGGGCCGGGTAGGCGGTGTCGCGCATCGCACCGCCGGTCGAGGGCGGTAGTGGAGGCGGAGGCGGCTGCCCCGCTCCCAGAGCCGGGGCCGGAGGAGGCAGGACGTCGCCCCTCATGATGCACTTGGTGATGGTGCACTGCGGAAGCGTGTGCGTGGACGGCCTTGCGCCATTGTGATGCTTGCAGGGAGCGTCGAGCATCTGCATGAAACTCATGGCGGTTTGCCATGTCATCTTGCCGGTCTGCCGACGCTTGGTCGCTGGGTCAGTCGCGGGTGCCTGCTTGGCGGCCGTGACGAGCCGGTTGTCATAGCACTGAGCCGGCTGATCGGCCTTGTTCTTGTTGTTCTGTTGGTTGTGCTACTTCCGGCTTCCTTCGCCGGCCAACTTCGTTGGGGGAACCGGCTTCGCTTTTTCGGCTTCGTCCAGCGCCACTTGGATCTTCATGGCGGAGTCGGCGGTGGCGTACTTGTCCGCCATCACCATCAGCCCGGCCATGGTGGCCGGCTCGGAGCGCAAGAGCTTGTGCTTGAGGGGGGTGTCGTCCCGGCACCCGTTGACGAAGTATTGGATTGCTTGGACTTCATGGACGCCCTCGTAGCAGTTCCGGAACTCGGTCTAGCGTGCGAGGTACTCACGGCCGGTCTCCGCCGGTCCCTGCACGCACATGACGAGCTGACTGGGGCGGCCGGGTCGCTTGTATGTGCCGGTGAATTTGCACACGAAAGCTTGCTCGAAGTCGACCCACGCGTTGATGCTGCCCTCTGGCAGACTGTTCAACCAGGTGCGGGCCGACCCTTGGAGCATGAAGGGCGCGTAGCGCACGGTGAGGCGGCGGTTGCCGCCGGCGATGCCGATGGCGGTGGTGTAGTTGATGAGACAGTCCTCCAGCTTCACGGTGTCGTTGTACTTGGGGGTGTCGCGGGGGAGCGTGAACCCTTTGGTAAAGGGCTCACCTCGGATGCGTGGTCCGAAGCACGCCGGCCCGACGGGGCCAGTTTCCTCCAGCTCTTGGGAGAGGGCGAGTCAGTCGAGGCGATGATGGGATTCGGTGTCATCGATGGCGCACGGGCCCAGCCGGTCAGTCACCACGCCGCGGGGGGGGGGGCGCGTCTCCTCTCGTCGGACGTCGGTTGGGTTGGAGTAGGGGGTCGAGCCGGCGTCGGGCCTCCGAGGTCGGCTCGTCGCCCAAACCGCCGGTGGTCGTCGGGGCGGGGTTGCACCTGGTTCAGATGCGGCCGAAGTGCGCTTCACCGGGCGGGGAGGATGCCGTGTGCTGGAAATCGCCGGGTCAAGCGACATGGGTGGAGCCGGATCCGGACGGCTTGGCGAGTTGGTTGAGGCGGTCCTGCTACGCGTTAGCCGCAGCGAGGAGGTCGTTCACCCTCTTGAGGCGGTCCTGCAGCTCTTCGCCCGCGAGCTGGTCCAGGCTGACCGCGGCCGCCTGGGCAGCGCGCATGTTCTTCACGGGAGTCTCGTAGACAGGAGGGATGTCGCCAAAGGCACGCTCGATCGCGCCGCCCTGGGCCCGCACATTGGCGACACCGCTTGGCTCAGGCGCGTCTGGCGTGAAGCCGTAGGCGGCGTTGCACTCCAGCTGAACGGAGTCGAGGCGGTGCCCCCTCCCCTTGAGTCCGAATAGGACAAGGAATGGGGGACAGCGCCCCCCTTGCTTTTCCCCTCTCCCACTCCTTCCTTCACCCTCCTAGTGGGACTGGGAAAGGGGAGTCCTACTCCCAATAGGAGGAGGACTCCTCCTCCTGGCGCGCCCTCCTAGGGTCGGCCGGCCTCCCCCTTGCTCCTTTATATACAGGGGCAGGGGCACCCCATGATAGAGAAGTTGACCATTGATCTTTTAGCCATGTGCGGTGCCCCCCTCCATCATAATCCACCTTGGTCATATCGTAGCGGTGCTTAGGCGAAGCCCTGCGTCGGTAGCTTCATCAACACCGTCATCACGCTGTCGTGCTGACGGAACTCTCCCTCGAAGATCTACTGGATCGTGAGTTCGTGGGATGTCACCGAGCTGAACATGTGCAGATTGTGGAGGTGTCGTACGTTCGGTACTAGGATCGGTCGATCGTGAAGACGTATGACTACATCAACCGCGTTGTCATAACGCTTCCGCTTACGGTCACGAGGGTACATGGACAACACTATGCCCTCTTATTGCTATGCATCACCATGATCTTGCGTGTGCGTAGGATTTTTTTTGAAATCTACGTTCCCCAAACGTGGCATCCAAGCCGGGTTTATGCGTAGATGTCATATACATGAGTAGAACACAAAGGAATTGTGGGCGTGGGTATATACATATTGCTTGCCGTCACTAGTTGATTCTTGATTCAGCGGCATTGTTGGGTGACGCGGCCCAGACCGACATTACGCGTACGCTTATGCGAGACTGGTTCTACCAACAAGCTTCGCACACAGGTGGCTGGTGGGTGTCTGTTTCTCCAGCTTTAGTTGAATCGGATTCAATGAACAGGGTTCTTTCTCAAGATCAAGAAGCAATCACTATACTGCATTGTGGTTTTTTGATGCGTAGGTAAGAATGGTTCTTGCTCAGCCCGTAGCAGCCACGTAAAACTTGCAACAACAAAGTAGAGGACGTCTAACTTGTTTTTGCAGGCCATGTTGTGATGTGATATGGTTAAGACATGATGCTAAATTTTATTGTATGAGATGATCATGTTTTGTAACACAGTTATCGGCAACTGGCAGGATCCATATGGTTGTCGCTTTATTGTATAAAATGCAATCGTCATGTAATTGATTTACTTTATCACTAAGCGGTAGCGATAGTCGTGCAGGCAATAGTTGGCGTGACGACAATGATGCTTCGATGGAGATCAAGGTGTCAAGTCGGTGATGATGATGATCATGACGGTGCTTTGGAGATGGAGATCAAAGGCACAAGATGATGATGGCTATATCATCTATACCTACTAATAAAGCAAGGTGCGTTTCTCCGATTTTTTCATCCGTTCACCGACGAAAAGATATTTTTTATCCGAGGTGGTACTAAATTTTTGTGCAAAAGAAAAACGGATTGTCCAGGATTTCGTACCTGGGCCGTGCGCTGAGGCTCAGCCAAGCCAGACCGTTATTTTCCAGCTCCTACAGCTCGCAGAATCCTATTTGTTGCACGAAGCGTCAAATACCCAAAGCTTCGCACAGGATGCCCGGTACTGGGCCTGCCCAGTTTCATTTTATCCTGTGTTTTTTCTGCTCATTTCTCCTTTTCTTTCCTATTTCTTTTTACTTTTTTCCCATTCCAAGTTTAATTTTATTTTTCATTTTTTAGTAAATTTGAAATTTTCAAAATATCTCAAAATTCATTTTTTTTATTTTTGGTAAATGTTCCAAATTCTGAAAATATTTCTATTTTCAAAAATGTTAAGGACTTTATTTTTTATTACTTTTTTCATTGTCCAGGATTTCGTACCTGGGCCGTGCGCTGAGGCCCAGCCAAGCCAGACCGTTATTTTCCAGCTCATACAGCTCGCAGAACCCTATTTGCTGCAAGGAGTGTCAAATACCCAAAGCTTCGCACAGGATGCCCTGTACTGGGCCGGCCATGTTTCGTTTTCTCCTGTGTTTTTTTTCTGCTCATTTCTCTTTTTCTTTCCTATTTCTTTTTACTTTTTTCCATTTCCAAGTTTAATTTCATTTTTCCTTTTTTAGTAAATTTGAAATTTTCAAAATATCTCAAATTCACTTTTTTAAGTTTTCGATAAATGTTCCAAATTCTAAAAATATTTCTATTTTCAAAAATGTTAAGGATTTTAATTTTTTTCTTAATTTTTTAGAATAAACAAATGTTCCCAATTTTCAAAAAAATGATTTTATTTTCCATAATTATTCATTATTTCCATTTGAAAAAATGCTTTTCCTTACTTTTTTGCATTTGAAAAAATGTTTCAAATTTGAAAATGTTGTTGTTTTACTGAAATTTTTATGAAACTAAAATAATTTTATTAATTAAAAAACATTTCCAAATTTTTTTTGAATGTTCAAACATTTTAAAAAATTGTTCGCTAATTCAGAAAATGTTTAAGTTATTATAAAAGGTTCATGTTTTCAGAAAATGTTTGTGAGTTTAAAAAAAAATCCAATTTAAAGTTTTGTTCACATTTTTCCGAAATATTCAGAATTTTCAAAAAGCTATTTGGAATTTGAAAAATTGTTCATGTTTCGGAGAATATACGCAAATTCATTCTTATTTTTTATGATAAGTTCGAAAAATTTCAAAAAATGTTTCAAAACTGACGCTGCATTAAATTTTAAAATATTCACGCTGGCCATTGGTTATTAGGACGTGTTTCTTCCACTAGCTAGCAGCACATCGTCGGGTCTTTCATTTATGTGTTGTAATTAGTAATGCATCTAGTTACACCGTGATAGGAGACGCCAACAAACCCCACCACTATGAAGATCTCATACGCCAAACATGACCCACGAGAAATCGCAGCTCCTATCTCCGCCGGCCACCGCTGCGGAGACTATTTTCGGAGGACTCATCATTTCTCTCCCGTTGCTTCTCCTAATAAATATCTCTCCCGTTGCAACGCACGGGCAAGTGTGCTAGTATAACTTATATTGACTGCATGTGATGTTTATCTTTTATGCATCTTATTTTGCTTAGATCGACGGTAGCATTATAAGATGATCTCTCACTAAATTTCAAGGTATAAGTGTTCTCCTTGAGTATGCGCCATTGCGAAAGTTCGTCGTGCCGAGACACCACGTGATGATCGGGTGTGATAATATCTATGTTCACATACAACGGGTGCAAGCCTGTTTTGCACACGCAGAATACTCAGGTTAAACTTGACGAGCCTAGCATATGCAGATATGGCCTCGGAACACTGGAGACCAAAAGATCGAGCGTGAATCATATAGTAGATATGATCAACATAGAGATGCTCACCATTGAAAACTACTCCATCTCACGTGATGATCAGACATGGTTTAGTTGATGTGGATCACGTGATCACTTAGATGATTAGAGAGATGTCTATCTAAGTGGGAGTTCTTAAAGTAATTTGATTAATTGAACTTTAATTTATCATGAACTTAGTGCTTGATAGTATTTTGCATGTCTATGTTATTGTAGATAGATGGCATGTGCTGTTGTTCGGTTGAATTTTAAAGCGTTCCTTGAGAAAGCAAAGTTGAAAGATGATGGTAGCAATTACACGGACTGGGTCCGTAACTTGAGGATTATCCTCATTGCTGCACAGAAGAATTATGTCCTGGAAGCACAGCTAGGTGTACCACCCGCGCCGGCAACTACAGACATTGTGAATGCCTGGCAGTCGCGTGTTGATGACTACTCGATAGTTCAGTGTGCCATGCTTTACGGCTTAGAACCAGGACTTCAACGATGTTTTGAACATCATGCAACATATGAGATGTTCCAGGAGTTGAAGTTAATAGTTGAAGCAAATGCCTGGATTGAGAGATATGAGGTCTCCAATAAGTTCTATAGCTGCAAAATGGAGGAGAACAGTTCTGTTAATGAACATATACTCAGAATGTCTGGGTACTACTGTTGGGGAACGCAGTAATTGTTGGGAACGTAGTAATTTCAAAAATTTCCCTACGCACACGCAAGATCATGGTGATGCATAGCAACGAGGGGAGGGTGTGATCTACGTACCCTTGTAGACCGATAGCGGAAGCGTTAGCACAACGCGGTTGATGTAGTCGTACGTCTTCACGGCCCGACCGATCAAGCACCGAAACTACGACACCTCCGAGTTCTAGCACACATTCAGCTCGATGAAGATACCCGGACTCCGATCCAGCAAAGAGTCAGGGAAGAGTCCCGTCAGCACGACGGCGTGGTGACGATCTTGATGTACTACCGTTGCAGGGCTTCGCCTAAGCACCGCTACAATATTATCGAGAATTATGGTGGAAGGGGGCACCGGACACGGCTAAGAATATGATCACGTGGATCAACTTGTGTGTCTAGGGGTGCCCCCTGCCCCCGTATATAAAGGATCAAGGGGAGGAGGTCGGCCGGCCCCTATGGCGCGCCAAGGAGGAGTCCTCCTCCTAGTAGGAGTAGGACTCCTACTAGGAGGGGGAAAGAAGTGGGGAGGGAGAAGGAAAGGGGGGCGCCGCCCCCCCCCCCCCCTCTCCTAGTCCAATTCGGACCAGGGGGGAGGAGGCACGCGGCCCACCTTTGGCTGCCCCTCTCTCTCTCCACTAAGGCCCATATGGCCCATTACTTCTCCCGGGGGGGTTCCGGTAACCCTTCGGCTCTCCAGTTTTCTTCGAAATCACCCGGAACACTTCGGTGTCCGAATATAGCCGTCCAATATATCAATCTTTATGTCTCGACCATTTCGAGACTCCTCGTCATGTCCGTGATCACATCCGTGACTCCGAACTAACTTCGGTACATCAAAACTCAAAAACTCATAATATAACTGTCATCGAAACCTTAAGTGTGCGGACCCTACGGGTTCGAGATCAATGTAGACATGACTAAGACACGTCTCCGGTCAATAACCAATAGAGAAACCTGGATGCTCATATTGGCTCCTACATATTCTACGAAGATCTTTATCGGTCAGACCGCATAACAACATATGTTGTTCCCTTTGTCATCGGTATGTTACTTGCCCGAGATTCGATCGTCGGTATCTCAAATACCTAGTTCAATCTCGTTACCAGCAATTCTCTTTACTCGTTTCATAATACATCATCTTGCAACTAACTCATTAGTTGTAATGCTTGCAAGGCTTATGTGATGTGCATTACCGAGATGGCCCAGAGATACCTCTCCGACAATCGGAGTGACAAATCCTAATCTCGAAATACGCCAACCCAACATTCACCTTTGGACACACCTGTAGAGATCCTTTATAATCACCCAATTACGTTGTGACGTTTGGTAGCACACAAAGTGTTCCTCCGGTAAACGGGAGTTGCATAATCTCATAGTCATAGGAACATGTATAAGTCATGAAGAAAGCAATAGCAACATACTAAACGATCGGGTGCTAAGCTAATGGAATGGGTCATGTCAATCACATCATTCTCCTAATGATGTGATCTCGTTAATCAAATAACAACTCTTTGTCTATGGTTAGGAAACATAACCATCTTTGATTAACGAGCTAGTCAAGTAGAGGCATACTGGTGACACTCTGTTTGTCTATGTATTCACACATGTATTATGTTTCCAGTTAATACAATTCTAGCATGAATAATAAACATTTATGATGAAATAAGTAAATAAATAATAACTTTATTATTGCCTCTAGGGCATATTTCCTTCAGTCTCCCACATGCACTAGAGTCAATAATCTAGTTCACATCGCCATGTGATCTAACATCAATAGTTCACATCTTTATGTGGTTTACACCCATAGTTCACATCGATATGTGACCAACACCCAAAGGGTTTACTAGAGTCAGTAATCTAGTTCACATTGCTATGTGATTAACACCCAAAGAGTACTAAGGTGTGATCATGTTTTGCCTGTGAGAAAAGTTTAGTCAACGGATCTGCCATATTCAGATCCGTAAGTATTTTGCAATTTTCTATGTCTACAATGCTCTGCACGGAACTACTTTAGCTAATTGCTCCCACTTTCAATATGTATCCAGATGAAGACTAAGAGTCATCCGGATCAGTGCCAAAACTTGTATCGATGTAACCCTTTTACGACGAACCTTTTGTCACCTCCATAATCGAGAAACATATCCTTATTCCACTAAGGATAATTTTGACCGCTGTCCAGTGATCTACTCCTAGATCACTATTGTACTCCCTTGCCCAAATTAGTGTAGGGTATACAATAGGTCTGGTACACAGCATGGCATACTTTATAGAACCTATGGCCAAGGCATAGGGAATGACTTTCATTCTCATTCTATTTTCTGCCGTGGTCGGGCTTTGAGTCTTACTCAACTTCACACCTTGTAACACAGGCAAGAATTCTTTCTTTGACTGTTCCATTTTGAACTACTTCAAAATCTTGTCAAGGTATGTACTCATTGAAAAAACTTATCAAGCGTCTTGATCTATCTCTATAGATCTTGATGCTCAATATGTAAGCAGCTTCACCGAGGTTTTCTTTGAAAAAATCCTTTCAAACACTCCTTTATGCTTTGCAGAATAATTCTACATTATTTCTGATCAACAATATGTCATACACATATACTTATCAGAAATGTTGTAGTGCTCCCACTCACTTTCTTGTAAATACAGGCTTCACCGCAAGTCTGTATAAAACTATATGCTTTGATCAACTTATCAAAGCGTATATTCCAACTCCGAGATGCTTGCACCAGTCCATAGATGGATCGCTGGAGCTTGCATATTTTGTTAGCACCTTTAGGATTGACAAAACCTTCTGGTTGTATCATATACAACTCTTCTTTAAATCCATTAAGGAATGTAGTTTTGTTTATCCATTTGCCAGATTTCATAAAATTGCGGCAATTGCTAACATGATTTGGACAGACTTAAGCATCGCTAAGAGTGAGAAAATTTCATCGTAGTCAACACCTTGAACTTTGTCAAAAACATTTTTCGACAAGTCTAGCTTTTTAGATAGTAACACTACTATCAGCGTCCGTCTTCCTCTTGAAGATCCATTTATTTTCTATGGCTTGCCGATCATCAGGCAAATCCATCAAAGTCCATACTTTGTTCTCATACATGGATCATATCTCAGATTTCATGGCCTCAAACCATTTCGCGGAATCTGGGCTCCTCATCGCTTCCTCATAGTTCGCAAGTTCATCATGGTCTAGTAACATGACTTCCAGAACAGGATTACCGTACCACTCTGGTGCGGATCTCACTCTGGTTAACCTACGAGATTCAGTAGTAACTTGATCTAAAGTTACATGATCATTATCATTAGCTTCCTCACTAATTGGTGTAGTAGTCACAGGAACAGATTTCTGTGATGAACTACTTTCCAATAAGGGAGAAGGTACAATTACCTTATCAAGTTCTACTTTCCTCCCACTCACTTCTTTCGAGAGAAACTCCTTCTCTAGAAAGGATCCATTCTCAGCAACGAACATCTTGCCTTCGGATCTGTGATAGAAGGTGTACCCAACATTTTTCTTTTGGGTATCCTATGAAGACGCACTTCTCCGATTTCGGTTTGAGCTTATCAGGTTGAAACTTTTTCACATAAGCATTGCAACCTCAAACTTTAAGAAACGATAGCTTAGGTTTCTTGTCAAACCATAGTTCATACGGTGTCATCTCAACGGATTTAGATGGTGCCCTATTTAATGTGAATGCAGCTGTCTCTAATGCATAATCCCAAAACAATAGTGGTAGATTGGTAAGAGACATCATAGTTCGCACCATAGCTAATAAAGTACGGTTATGACGTTCGGACACACCATTATGCTGTGGTGTTCCAGGTGGCGTGAGTAGTGAAACTATTTCACATTGTTTTTAACTGAAGGCCAATCTCGTAACTCAAATATTTTACTTTTGTGATCATATCATAGAAACTTTTTATTTTTTGTTACGATGATTCTCCACTTCACTCTGAAATTCTTTGAACTTTTCAAATGTTTCAGACTTGTGTTTCATCAAGTAGATATACCCAAATCTGCTCAAATCATCTGTGAAGGTCAGAAAATAACGATACCGCCGCGAGCCTCAACACTCATCAGATCACATACATCAGTATGTATTATTTCCAATAAGTCAGTTGCTCGCTCCATTGTTCCGGAGAACGGAGTCTTAGTCATCTTGCCCATAAGGCATGGTTCGCAAGCATCAAGTGATTCCAAAATCCCATCAGCATGGAGTTTCTTGATGCGCTTTACACCAATATGACCTAAATGGCAATGCCACAAATAAGTTGCACTATCATTATTAACTTTGCATGTCTTCAATATTATGAATATGTGTATCACTACGATCGAGATCCAATGAACCATTTTCATTGGGTGTGTAACCATATAAGGTTTTATTCATGTAAACAGAACAACAATTATTCTCTAACTTAAATGAATAACGTATTGCAATAAACATGATCAAATCATATTCATGCTCAACGCAAACACCAAATAACACTTATTTAGGTTCAACACTAATCCCCAAAGTATAGGGAGTGTGCGATGATGATCATATCAATCTTGGAACTACTTCCAACACACATCGTCACTTCACCCTTAACTAGTTTCTGTTCATTCTGCAACTCCCGTTTCGAGTTACTACTCTTAGCAACTGAACCAATATCAAATACCGAGGGGTTGCTATGAACACTAGTAAAATACACATTAATAATCTGTATATCAAATATACCTTTGTTCACTTTGCCATCCTTCTTATCCGCCAAATACTTGGGGCAGTTCCACTTCCAGTGACCAGTCCCTTTGAAGTAGAAGCACATAGTCTCAGGCTTAGGACCAGACTTGGGCTTCTTCACTTGAGCAGCAACTTGCTTGCCGTTCTTCTTGAAGTTCCCCTTCTTCCCTTTGCCCTTTTATTGAAACTAGTGGTCTTGTCTACCATCAACACTTGATGCTCTTTCTTGATTTCTACCTTCATCGATTTCATCATCATGAAAATCTCGGGAGTCGTTTTCGTCATCCCTTGCATACTATAGTTCATCACGAAGTTCTACTAACTTGGTGATGGTGACTAGAGAATTCTGTCAATCACTATCTTATCTGGAAGATTAACTCCCACTTGATTCAAGCGATTGTAGTACCCAAACAATCTAAGAACATGCTCACTAGTTGAGCGATTCTCCTCCATCTTTTGGCTATAGAACTTGTTGGAGACTTCATATCTCTCAACTCGGGTATTTGCTTGAAATATTAACTTCAACTCCTGGAACATCTCATATGGTCCATGATGTTCAAAACGTCTTTTGAAGTCCCGATTCTAAGCCGTTAAGCATGGTGCACTAAACTATTAAGTAGTCATCATATTGAGCTAGCCAAACGTTCAAAATGTCTGCATCTGCTCCTGCAATAGGTCTGTCACCTAGCGGTGCATCAAGGACATAATTCTTCTATGCAGCAATGAGGATAAACCTCAGATCACGGATCCAATCCGCATCATTTCTACTAACATCTTTCAACACAATTTTCTCTAGGAACATATCAAAATAAACACAGGGAAGCAACAACGCGAGCTATTGATCTACAACATGATTTGCAAAATACTACCAGGACTAAGTTCATGATAAATTTAAGTTCAATTAATCATATTACTTAAGAACTCCCACTTAGATAGACATCCCTCTAATCCTCTAAGTGATCACGTGATCCAAATCAACTAAACCATGTCCTATCATCACGTGAGATGGAGTAGTTTCATTGGTGAACATCACTATGTTGATCATATCTACTATATGATTCACGCTCGACCTTTCGGTCTCCGTGTTCCGAGGCCATATCTGTATATGCTTGGCTCGTCAAGTATAACTTGAGTATTCCGCGTGTGCAACTGTTTTGCACCCGTTGTATTTGAACATAGAGCCTATCACACCCGATCATCACGTGGTGTATCATCACGAAGAACTTTCGCAACGGTGCATACTCAGGGAGAACACTTCTTGATAATTAGTGAGAGATCATCTTAAAATGCTACCGTCAAACAAAGCAAGATAATATGCATAAAAGATAAACATCACATGCAATCAATATAAGTGATATGATATGGCCATCATCATCCTGTGCTTGTGATCTCCATCTTCGAAACACCGTCATGATCACCATCGTCACCGGCGCGACACCTTGATCACCATCGTAGCATCGTTGTCGTCTCACCAATCTTATGCTTCCACGACTATCGCTACCGCTTAGTGATAAAGTAAAGCATTACAACGCAATTGCATTGCATACAATAAAGCGACAACCATATGGCTCCTGCCAGTTGCTGATAACTTGGTTACAAAACATGATCATCTCATAAAATTTAGCATCATGTCTTGACCATATCACATCACAACATGCCCTGCAAAAACAAGTTATACGTCCTCTACTTTATTGTTGCAAGTTTTACGTGGCTGCTACGGGCTTAAGCAAGAACCAATCTTACCTACGCATCAAAACCACAACGATAGTTTGTCAAGTTGGTGATGTTTTAACCTTCGCAAGGACCGGGCGTAGCCACACTTGGTTCAACTAAAGTTGGAGAAATTGTCACCCGCTAGCCACCTTTGTGCAAAGCACGTCGGGAGAATCGGTCTCGCGTAAGCGTACGCGTAATGTCGGTCCGGGCCGCTTCGTCCAACAATACCGCCGAACCAAAGTATGACATGTTGGTAAGCAGTATGACTTATATCGCCCACAACTCACTTGTGTTCTACTCGTGCATATAACATCAACACATAAAACCTAGGCTCGGATGCCACTGTTGGGAACGTAGTAATTTCAAAAAAATTCCTACGCACACGCAAGATCATGGTGATGCATAGCAATGAGGGGAGAGTGTGATCTACGTACCCTTGTAGACCAACAGCGGAAGCGTTAGCACAACGCGGTTGATGTAGTCGTACGTCTTCACGGCCCGACCGATCAAGCACCGAAACTACGGCACCTCCGAGTTCTAGCACACGTTCAGCTCGATGACGATCCCTGGACTCCGATCCAGCAAAGTGTCGGGGAAGAGTTCCGTCAGCATGACGGCGTGGTGACGATCTTGATGTACTACCGTCGCAGGGCTTCGCCTAAGCACCGCTACAATATTATCGAGGATTATGGTGGAAGGAGGCACCGCACACGGCTAAGAATATGATCACGTGGATCAACTTGTGTGTCTAGGGGTGCCCCCTGCCCCCGTATATAAAGGATCAAGGGGAGGAGGTCGGCCGGCCCCTATGGCGCGCGAAGGAGGAGTCCTCCTCCTAGTAGGAGTAGGACTCCTACTAGGAGGGGGAAAGAAGTGGGGAGGGAGAAGGAAAGGGGGGCGCCGCCCCCCCCCCTCTCCTAGTACAATTCGGACCAGGGGGGAGGAGGCGCGCGGCCCACCTTTGGCTGCCCCTCTCTCTCTCTCCACAAAGGCCCATATGGCCCATTACTTCTCCCGGGGGGGTTCCGATAACCCTCTGGCTCTCCGGTTTTCTCCGAAATCACCCGCAACACTTCCGGTGTCCGAATATAGCCGTCCAATATATCAATCTTTATGTCTCGACCATTTCAAGACTCCTCGTCATGTCCGTGATCACATCCGGGACTCCGAACTAACTTCGTTACATCAAAACTCAAAAACTCATAATATAACTGTCATCGAAACCTTAAGCGTGCGGACCCTACGGGTTCGAGAACAATGTAGACATGACCGAGACATGTCTCTGGTCAATAACCAATAGCGGAACCTGGATGCTCATATTGGCTCCTACATATTCTACGAAGATCTTTATCGGTCAGACCGCATAACAACATATGTTGTTCCCTTTGTCATCGGTATGTTACTTGCCCGAGATTCGATCTTCGGTATCTCAAATACCTAGTTCAATCTCGTTACCGGCAAGTCTCTTTACTCATTTCGTAATACATCATCTTGCAACTAACTCATTACTTGTAATGCTTGCAAGGCTTATGTGATGTGCATTACCGAGAGGGCCCAGAGATACCTCTCCGACAATCGGAGTGACAAATCCTAATCTCGAAATACGCCAACCCAACATTCACCTTTGGAGACACCTGTAAAGCTCCTTTATAATCACCCAGTTACGTTGTGACGTTTGGTAGCACACAAAGTGTTCCTCCGGTAAACGGGAGTTGCATAATCTCATAGTCATAGGAACATGTATAAGTCATGAAGAAAGCAATAGCAACATACTAAACGATCGGGTGCTAAGCTAATGGAATGGGTCATGTCAATCAAATCATTCTCCTAATGATGTGATCCCGTTAATCAAATAACAACTCTTTGTCTATGGTTAGGAAACATAACCATCTTTGAATAACGAGCTAGTCAAGTAGAGGCATACTAGTGACACTCTGTTTGTCTATGTATTCACACATGTATTATGTTTCCGGTTAATACAATTCTAGCATGAATAATAAACATTTATCATGAAATAAGAAAATAAATAATAACTTTATTATTGCCTCTAGGGCATATTTCCTTCAGTAATTTCAACAAAAAAATCCTACGAACACGCAAGATCATGGTGATGCATAGCAACGAGAGGGGAGAGTATTGTCTACGTACCCTCATAGACCGTAAGCAGAAGCGTTATGACAACGCGGTTGATGTAGTCGTACGTCTTCACGATCGACCGATCCTAGTACCAAAAGTACGGCACCTCCGCGATCTGCACACGTTCGCCTCGGTGACATCCCACGAACTCACAATCCAGCAGAGTGTTGAGGGAGACCTTCGTCAGCACGATGGCGCGATGATAGTGATGATGATGCTACCAAAACAGGGCTTCGCCTAAGCATCGCTATGATATGACCAAGGAGGATTATGGTGGAGGGGGAACCACACACGGCTAAGAGATCAACGATCAACTTGTGTGTCTATGGGGTGCCCCCTAGCCACGTATATAAAGAATGGAGGGAGAAGGAGGCCGGCCCTCATAGGGCGCGCCCAAAGTGTGGAGTCCTACTAGGACTCCCTAGTCCTAGTAGGATTCCACCTTCCACATGGAATAGGAAAAAGGGAAGGGAGAAGGAGAAGGAAGGAAGGGGGCGCCCCCTTTCCCTAGTCCAATTCGGACCAGTCCATGGGGAAGGGGCTCAGCCACCCTTGAGGCCTTTCTCTCCTTTCCCGCATGGCCCATTAAGGCCCAATACGAATTCCCGTAACTCTCCGGTACTCTGAAAAATACCTGAATCACTCGGAACCTTTCCGATGTCCGAATATAGCCTTCCAATATATCGATCTTTATTTCTCGGCCATTTAGAGACTCCTCGTCATGTCCCCGCTCTCATCCGAGACTCCGAACAAACCTCGGTCATCAAATCACATAACTCATAATACAAATCGTCACAGAATGTTAAGCATGCGGACCCTACGGGTTCGAGAACTATGTAGACATGACTGAGACTCATCTCTGGTCAATAACCAATAGCGGAACCTGGATGCTCATATTGGTTCCTACATATTCTACGAATATCTTTATCGGTCAAACCGCATAACAACATACATTGTTCCCTTTGTTGTCGGTATGTTACTTGCCCGAGATTCGATCGTCGGTATCTCAATACCTAGTTCAATCTCGTTACCGGCAAGTCTCTTTACTTGTTCCATAATGCATCATCCTGCAACTAACTCATTAGTCACAATGCTTGCAAGGCTTAGAGTGATGTGCATTACCGAGAGGGCCCAGAGATACCTCTCCGATACACAGAGTGAGAAATACTAATCTAGATCTATGCCAACTCAACAAACACCATCGGATACACCTGTAGAACATATTTATAATCACCTAGTTACGTTGTGACGTTTGATAGCACACAAGGTGTTCCTTCGGTATTTGGGAGTTGCATAATCTCATAGTCAGAGGAACATGTATAAATCATGAAGAAAGCAGTAGCAATAAAACTAAACGATCATGATGCTAAGCCAACGGATGGGTCTTGTCCATCACATCATTCTCTAATGGTGTGATCCCGTTCATTAAATGACAACACATGTCCATGGCTAGGAAACTTAACCATCTTTGATTAACGACCTAGTCAAGTAGAGGCATACTAGGGACACTCTGTTTGTCTATGTATTCACACATGTACTATGTTTCCGGTTAATACAATTCTAGTATGAATAATAAACATTTATCATGATATAAGGAAATATAAATAACAACTTTATTATTGCCTCTAGGGCATATTTCCTTCAATCTCCCACTTGCACTAGAGTCAATAATCTAGTTCACATCGTCATGTGATTTAACACCAATAGTTCACATCTTTATGTGATTAATTCACATCTCCATGTGACTAACACCCAAAGGGTTTACTAGAGTCAATAATCTAGTTCACATCGCTATGTGATTAACACCCAAAGAGTGATCATGTTTTGCTTGTGAGAGAAATTTAGTCAACGGGTCTGCCACATTCAGAGTCGTATGTATTTTGAAAATTTTCTATGTCTACAATGCTTTGCACGGAGCTACTCTAGCTAATTGCTCCCACTTTCAATATGTATCTAGATCGAGACTTAGAGTCATCCAGATCGGTGTCAAAGCTTGCATCGACGTAACTCTTTATGACAAACTCTTTGTCACCTCCATGACTGAGAAACATTTACTAATTCCACTAAGGATATTTTTTACCGCTATCCAGTGATCCACTCCTGGATCACTATTGTACCCTCTTGTCAAACTTATGGTGAGGTACAGAATAGGTCTGGTACACAACATAACATACTTTGTAGAACCTATGACTGATGCATAGGGAATAACTTTTCATTCTCTTTCTATTTTCGGTCGTGGTCGGGTTTTGAGTCTTTACTCAACTTCACACCTTGCAACACAGGAAAGAACTCCTTCTTTGACAGTTCCATTTTGAACTACTTCAAAATCTTGTCAAGGTATGTACTCATTGAAAATATATCAAGCGTCTTGATCTATCTCTATAGATATTGATGCTCAATATGTAAGTAGCTTCACCGAGGTCTTTCTTTGAAAATCTCCTTTCAAATATTCCTTTATGCGTTCTAGAAAATTCTACATTATTTTCGATCAACAATATGTCATTCACATATACTTATCAGAAATGTTGTACTACTCCCACTCACTTTCCTGTAAATATAGGCTTCACCGCAAGTTTGTATAAAACCATATGCTTTGATCACTTTATCAAAGCATATATTCCAACTCCGAGATGCTTGCACCAGTCCATAGATGGATCGCTGGAGCTTGCTCACTTCGTTGGCACCTTTAGGATCGATAAAACCTTCTGGTTGCATCATATACAACTCTTCTTTAAGAAATCCATTAAGGAATGCAGTTTTGACATCCATTTGCCAGATTTCATAAAATGCGGCAACTTCTAACATGATTCGGACAGACTTTTAAGCATCGATACGGGTGAGAAAATCTCATCGTAGTCAACACCTTGAACTTGTCGAAAACATTTTTCGACGATTCGAGCTTTGTAGATAGTAACACTACTAACAGCGTCCGTCTTCCTCTTGAAGATCCATTTATTCTCAATGACTCACCGATCATCAGGCAAGTTAATCAAAGTCCATAGTTTGTTCTCATACATGGATCCCATCTCAGATTTGATGGCCTCAAGCCATTTTGCAGAATATGGGCTCATCATCGCTTCCTCATAGTTCGTAGGTTCGTCATGGTCAAGTAAAATGACTTCCAGAATAGGATTACTGTACCACTGTGACACCCCCACTGTCATGCTACAGTAACCCCACACTAATGGTGCCAGGTCATCATAATTAAACTTTGCTAAACCCCATTTGTTTCAAACTAAGTTCAATTACAAATTCAAGTAACAAGTCAAATAATATTGCCATAAAACAGTGAATTAAAAATATTCAAAACGTTGTAAATTTTCACTAACTAATTAACAAACATCAACCAACATTTCCGGGAATGTTTATATGCCGCCAAAGTAATCAAAACAGAGGCTAACAACATTTAATTTAACCTTTAAGAAACAAACAAATACTTATACTATTCAGATATATTTGAAACTTCTTGTGCTAGGTCATTACATTGTCTAATATTTATGTCCTAAGTTTCATAAGCAACTAAATTCTTTTCCTATACAAACTAAATATAAAACAATGAAAGAAAGAAATAACAGAAAAGGAGAAAGGGAAGAACAAAGAAAAATAAACTAACCTACCCTAACCTACTGGGCTCTTGGCCCATCTAGAAAGGCTAACGGCCCAGCCGCCCACACCAGTGAACTAAACCTAGCCCGATCCCCTCGCTCGATCCCCATCTCTCCCTCATTCCCCCTGCGCACCGCCACCCGATACACGCACACGGTGACGAACGGGGAGGGGCGCTCCTGTTCGATCCCCTCCTCCCGCATGCCCGAGCCCCGATGCAAGTCGCCGCTCCGCTAAGGCCGCCGTCCGCCGTCGCCGGCGCCAACCCCGTCACCAGATCGCCAAGCACCGCCCCGCTCTCCTCGCAGCTCCTCCCTCCTGCCCCAATCTGGAGCGCTGGACGCCCGCTCGCCGACGTCATCACTGTCGCCTCATTCGTCGTCGTCGCCGGACCATCCCAAGCCGCCTCGAGCCCACTACCCCCTCCCTACAGCTTCACGGTGAGCTGCCGTGCCGATTGCGCCTCCCCTCTCCTCCCCCCCCCCCCCCCTCTGCTCCCGTACTCCGCCGCGCGCACCGCATGACCCGGCCACGCCCGATGTGCACGTCCGCGCAACGCCGTCCCCACCCTGGTGCTGCGCCACTCCTATTGTCGCGCCGTTAGCTCAGGTCTGACCCCTGCTATGCCGCGCCCATGACCGCACCGGGCCCCGCACGCCCGCGCCGCTCCTCCCGTGTCGTGCCCTGCTTCCCCTGACCTTGCCGTGGCCCCGGCTGGCCGCGTCCAGGTCCAGCGCCCACGCTCGCCCATGCAAGGCCGCGCCCGTCGCTGCGCCGCCACCGCAGCCTTCCCTCGGGCACGGGCGCTCGCTCCCCTGCCCACGCCCCTCCTCGTCCGCCCACGCCTCCGCTCACGGCCACGCGCGCTGCCACCCGCGCACCCCCCCCCTCCGCAGCCCCCTTCGGGCGCCCGCCGCTGGCGCTGCGCCGGCACCCCGGCGCGTCCTCTGGCTCGTGCCCGTCCGAGTGAGCGGCCCGCTCCCGTGGCACGATAGCCGCTCCAGTGGCCAGATGGGCCACTGCCAGCGTGGCCCCACCGCCCTGGAATGTTTTTTTTAAAAGAGATAAAAATAATTAAATAAAATAATAATAAAAATAAATAAATAAATAAAGAATTAATTAACTTAATTAATTTTTATTAATTAAATTAAACAGCTAATTAACCTAAACCCTAATTAAGCTAAGTAAAGAATGACAGGTGGGTCCCACTAGACCCACACGTCAGGTTGACCAGGTCAACGGTCAACGTTGACTGCTGATGTCATGTTGACGTCAGCAAACACTATTCTGGATAATGTTGAATTTAAATAATTAAATAAATCCTAAAAATGATTTAAATCTTTTAAAATTAATATAAAATAAACCGTAGCTCGGATGGAAAAACTTTGTACATGAAAGTTGCTCAGAATGATGAGACGAAACCAAATACGCAGCCCGTTCGTCCGCCACACATCCCTGGCATAGCGAACACGCAACTTTCCCCCTCCGGTTCATCTGTCCGAAAACGCGAAACACCGGGAATACTTTCCTGGATGTTTTCCCCCTTCACCGATACCACCTCGTACCGCGTTAGGGCACACCTAGCATCATGCTTTGTCATGTCATGCATTTGTTTGTATTATATTTATTGTTTCTTCCCCCTCTTCTCTCGCTAGACACCGAGACCGACGCCGCTGCTACCCAATACGACTACGGTGTTGACGACCCCTCTCTCTTGCCAGAGCAACCAGGCAAGCCCCCCCTTTGATTACCAGATATCGCCTACTCTTCTCTATACTACTTGCATTAGAATAGTGTAGCATGTTGCTGCTTTCCGTTAATCCTATTCTAATGCATAGTCTGTCATTGTTGCTACAATTGTTACCCTTACTTGCTATCCTACTTCTTAGTATAGGATGCTAGTGTTCCATCAGTGTCCCTACACTCTTGTCCGTCTTCCATGCTATACTACTGGGTCGTGATCACTCGGGAGGTGATCATGGGCATATGTTATAAACTTTATACTGTTACATTACTTATGATACTGTTCGGAGATGGGGCTGAAGGGGCAGGTGGCTCCATCCCGGTAGAGGTGGGGTTGGGTTCCCGACGGCCCCCGGCTATTACTTTGTGGCAGAGCGACAGGGCAGGTTGAGACCACCTAGGAGAGAGGTGGGCCTGGCCCTGGTCGGTGTTCGCGGATACTTAACACGCTTAACGAGATCTTGGTATTTGATCTGAGTCTGGCTACTGGCCTATATGCACTAACCATCTACGCGGGGACAGTTATGGGCACTAGACGTGGTGGTATCAGCCGAAGCCTTTGTGACGTCAGTGATTGAGCGGCGTGCGTCGGGTTGGACTGGAACGCCTGCTCTTGTATAAAGGAGGCTAGGTCTGCTCACCGGCCGCGTACGCAACGTGTAGGTGTGCAATGGGCGATGGGCCCAGACCCATGCGCCATAGGATTTAGACCGGCGTGCTAACCTCTCTGTTGTGCCTAGGTAGGGCTGCGACGTGTCGATCTTCCGAGGCTGGGCATGACCCAGAAAAGTGTGTCCGGACAAAGGGGATCGAGCATGTTGGGAAATGTGGTGCACCCCTGCAGGGAAGTTAATCTATTCGAATAGCCGTGATCTTCGGTAACAGGACGACTTGGAGTTGTACCTTGACCTTATGACAACTAGAACCGGATACTTAATAAAACACACCCTTCCAAGTGCCAGATACAACCGGTGATCGCTCTCTCACAGGGCGATGAGGGGAGGATCATCGGTTAGGATTATTCTATGCGGTGCTACTTGGTTAACTTA
Source organism: Triticum aestivum (assembly GCF_018294505.1). Classification (NCBI taxonomy): domain Eukaryota; kingdom Viridiplantae; phylum Streptophyta; class Magnoliopsida; order Poales; family Poaceae; genus Triticum; species Triticum aestivum. Next base: position 636,206,462 of record NC_057806.1, read on the forward strand.
CCATCTACTCTCTTCTACATGCTGCAAGATGGAGGTGGCCAAAAGCGTAGTCTTCGATAGGACTAGCTATCCCCCTCTTATTCTGGCATTCTACAGTTCAGTCCTCATATGTTACCCCTTTTCCTTTTGATACCAATGCATACATATGTAGTGTAGATCCTTGCTTGCGAGTACTTTGGATGAGTACTCACGGTTGCTTTGCTCCCTCTTTTCCCCTTTTCTATACTCGGTTGTTGTGACTAGATGATGGAGTCCAGGAGCCAGAGGATCCCGAGGTTGATTCTACGTGGAGTTCGACTTCGAGGAGTAGTTAGGAGGTCCCAGGCATGAGGCCTTGCCTTTTCGATCGTTGCTACTTTTGTGCTAGCCTTCTTAAGGCTATCTTGTTTAACTTATGTCTGTACTCAGATATTGTTGCTTCCGCTGACTTTTGTGTCTTCAAGCATTTGTATTCGAGCCTTCGAGTCCCCTGGCTTGTAATATAAAGCTTGTTTTATTTTATTTGTGTCTAGAGTTGTGTTGTGATATCTTCCCGTGAGTCCCTGATCTTGGTCGTACACATTTGCGTGTATGATTAGTGTACGGTCAAATCGGGGGCGTCACAACCACTCTGGTGCGAATCTTACTCTGGTTGACCTACGAGGTTTGGTAGTGACTTGATCAGAAGTTTCATGATCATCATCATTAGCGTCCTCACTTACTGGTGTAGGAATCACTGAAACTGATTTCAGTGATGATCTACTTTCCAACAAGGGAGCAGGTACAGTTACCTCATCAAGTTCTAATTTCCTCCCACTCACTTCATTCGAGAGAAACTTCTTCTCTAGAAAGGATCCACTCTTAGCAACAAAGATCTTGCCTTTTGGATCTGTGATAGAAGGTGTACCCACAGTTTCTTTTGGGTATCCTATGAAGACACATTTCTCTGATTTGGGTTCGAGCTTATCAGGTTTAAACTTTTTCACATAAGCATCACAACCCCAAACTTTAAGAAACGACCGCTTAGGTTTCTTGCTAAACCACAGTTCATATGGTGTCGTCTCAACGGATTTAGATGGTGCCCTATTTAACGTGAACGCAGTTGTCTCTAATGCGTAACCCCAAAACGATGGTGGTAAATTGGTAAGAGACATCATAGATCACACCATATCTAATAAAGTACGGTTATGATGTTCGGACACACCATTATGCCGTGGTGTTCCAAATGGCGTGAATTATGAAACTATTCCACATTGTTTTAAATGAAGGCCAAACTCATAACTCAAATATTCATCTCCGCGATCAGATTACAGAAACTTTATTTTCTTGTTATGATGATTTTCCACTTCACTCTAAAATTCTTTGAACTTTTCAAATGTTTCAGACTTATGTTTCATCAAGTAGATAAATCATCTATGAAGGTCAGAAAATAACGATACCCGCCGCGAGCCTCAACACTCATCGGACCGCATACATCAGTATGTATTATTTCCAATAAGTTAGTTGCTAGCTCCATTGTTCAGGAGAACGGAGTCTTAGTCATCTTGCCCATGAGGCATGGTTCGCAAGCATCAAGTGATTCATAATCAAGAGATTCCAAAAGCCCATTAGCATGGAGTTTCTTCATGCGCATTACACCAATATGACCTAAACGGCAGTGCCACAAATAAGTTGCACTATCATTATTAACTTTGAATATTTTGGCTTCAATATTACGAATATGTGTATCACTACGTCGAGATTCAATAAACCATTTATATTGAGTGTATGACCATAGAAGGTTTTATTCATTTAAATAGAACAACAATTATTCTTTGACTTGAATGAATAACTGTATTGCAATAAACATGATCCAATCATATTCATGCTCAAGACAAACACCAAGTAACATTTATTTTAGGTTCAACACTGATCCCAAAGGTAAAGGGAGTGTGCGATGGTGATCTTATCAACCTTGGAATCACTTCCAACACACATCATCACCTCGCCCTTAACTAGTCTCTGTTTATTTTGCAACTCCCGTTTCGAGTTACTACTCTTAGCAACTGAACTAGTATCAAATACCGAGGGGTTTGCTATAAACACTAGTAAAGTACACATCAATAACATGTATATCAAATATACCTTTGTTCACTATTCCATCCTTCTTATCTCCCAAGCTAGTATCTAGGGTAGTTCCACTTCCAGTGACCATTTCCTTTGCAGTAGAAGCACTCAGTTTCAGGCTTTGGTCTAGCTTTGGGATTCTTCATGGGAGTGGCAACTTGCTTGCCATTCTTCCTAAAGTTCCCTTTCTTTCCCTTGCCCTTTTACTTGAAACTAGTGGTTTTTGTCAACCATCAACATTTGATGCTTTTCTCGATTTCTACCTTCGTCGATTTCAGCATCACGAAGAGCTCGGGAATCGTTTTCACCATCCCTTGCATATTATAGTTCATCACGAAGTTACAGTAACTTGGTGATAGTGACTAGAGAACTCTGTCAATCACCTTTTTATCTGGAAGATTAACTCCCACTTGATTCAAGTGATTGTAGTACTTAGACAATCTGAGCACATGCTCCCTGGTTGAGCTATTCTCCTCCATCTTGTAGGCAAAGTACTTGTCAGAGGTCTCATACCTCTCAACACGGGCATGAGTATGAAATACCAATTTCAACTCTTAGAACATCTTATATGTTTTGTGGCGTTCAAAACATTTTTGAAGTCCCGGTTCTAACCCATAAAGCATGGTGCACTAAACTATCAAGCAGTCATCATACCGAGCTTTACCAAACGTTCATAACATCTGCATCTGCTCCTGCAAAAGGTCTGTCACCTAGCGGTGCATTAAGGACATAATTCTTCTGTGCAGCAATGAGGATAATCCTCAGATCACGGAGCTAGTCCGCATCATTGCTACTAACATCTTTCAACATATTTTTCTCTAGGAACATATCAAAAATAAACGGGGAGCTACATCGCAAGCTCTTGATCTACAACATAGATATGCAAATACTATCAGGACTAAGTTCATGATAAATTAAAGGTCAATTAATCATATTACTTAAGAACTCCCACTTAGATATACATCCCTCTAGACATCTAAATGATCACATGATCCAAATCAACTAAACCATGTCCGATCATCACGTAAGATGGAGTAGTTTTCAATGGTGAACATCACTATGTTGATCATATCTACTATATGATTCACGCTCGACCTTTCGGTCTCCAGTGTTCCGAGGCCATATCTGCATATGCTAGGCTCGTCAAGTTTAACCCGAGTATTCTGCATGTGCAAAACTGGCTTGCACCCGTTGTATGTGAACGTAGAGCTTATCACACCCGATCACCATGTGGTGTCTCGGCACGACGAACTGTAGCAATGGTGCATACTCAGGGAGAACACTTATACCTTGAAATATAATGAGAGATCATCTTATAATGCTACCGTCGAACTAAGAAAAATAAGATGCATAAAGGATAAACATCGCATGCAATCAATATAAGTGATATGATATGGCCATCATCATCTTGTGCCTTTGATCTCCATCTCCAAAGCACCGTCATGATCACCATCGTCACCGGCTTGACACCTTGATCTCCATCAAAGCATCGTTGTCGTCTCGCCAACTATTGCTTCTACGACTATCGCTACCGCTTAGTGATAAAGTAAAGCAATTACATGGCGATTGCATTTCATACAATAAAGCGACAACCATATGGCTCCTGCCAGTTGCCGATAACTGTGCTACAAAATATCATCATCTCATACAATAAAATTTAGCATAATATCTTGACCATATCACATCACAACATGCCCTACAAAAACAAGTTAGACGTCCTCTACTTTGTTGTTGCAAGTTTTACGTGGCTGCTATGGGCTGAGCAAGAACCGTTCTTACCTGCGCATCAAAAACCACAACGCGGTATAGTGATTGCTTTTTGATCTTCAGAAAGAACCCTGTTCATTGAATCTGATTCAACTAAAGTTTGAGAAACTGACACCCACCAGCCACCTGTGTGTGAAGCACGTCGGTAGAACCAGTCTCGCGTAAGTGTACGCGTAATGTCGGTCTGGGATGCTTCATCCAACAATACCGCCGAATCAAGAAACAACTAGTGACGGCAAGCAATATGTATATACCCATGCTCACAACTTCTTTGTGTTCTACTCGTGCATATAACATCTACGCATAAACCTGGCTCGGATGCCACTGTTAGGGAACGCAGTAATTTCAAAAAAGTTCCTACGCACATGCAAGATCATGGTGATGCATAGCAACAAGAGGGGAGAGTATTGTCCACGTACCCTCGTAGACCGTAAGCGCAAGCGTTATGACAACGCGGTTGATGTAGTCATTCGTCTTCATGATCGACCGGTCCTAGTACCGAAAGTACGGCACCTCCGCGATCTGCACATGTTCGGCTCGGTGACATCCCACGAAATCACGATCCAGCAGAGTGTCGAGGGAGAGCTTCGTCAGCACGACATCGTGATGACGATGATGATGATGCTACCAGAACAGGGCTTCGCCTAAGCACCGCTACAATATGACTCAGTGGATTATGGTGGAGGGGGCACCGCACACGGCTAAGAGATCAATGATCAACTTGTGTGTCTATGGGGTGCCCCCTGGCCATGTATATAAAGGATGGAGGGAGGAAGAGGCCGGCCCTCATAGGGCGGGCTCAAAGTGTGGAGTCCTACTAGGACTCCCTAGTCCTAGTACGATTCCACCTTCCACATGGAATAGGAAAAAGGGAAAGGAGAAGGAGAAGGAAGGAAGGGGGCGCCCCCTTTCCCTAGTCCAATTTGGACCAGTCCATGGGGAAGGGACGCGGCCACCCTTGAGGCCTTTCTCTCCTTTCCCTTATGGCCCATTAAGGCCCAATATGAATCCCCGTAACTCTCCGGTACTCCAAAAAGTACCTGAATCCCTCGGAACCTTTCTGGTGTCCTAATATAGCCTTCCAATATATCGATCTTTACGTCTCGACCATTTCGACACTCCTCGTCATGTCCCCGATCTCATCTGGGACTCCGAACAAACTTCGGTCATCAAATCACATAACTCATAATATAAATCATCACAGAACGTTAAGCGTGCGGACCCTATGGGTTCGAGAACTATGTAGACATGACCGAGACTTATCTCTGGTCAATAACCAATAGCGGAACCTGGATGCTCATATTGGTGCCTACATATTCTACGAAGATCTTTATCAGTCAAACCGCATAACAACATACGTTGTTCCCTTTGTCATCAGTATGTTACTTGCCCAAGATTCGATCGTCGGTATCTCAATACCTAGTTCAATCTCGTTACCGGCAAGTCTCTTTACTCGTTCTGTAATGCATCATCCCACAACTAACTCATTAGTCATAATGCTTGCAAGGCTAAGAGTGATGTGCATTACCGAGAGGGCCAAGAGATACCTCTCCGATACACGGAGTGACAAATCCTAATCTCGATCTATGCCAACTCAACAAACACCATCGGAGACACCTGTAGAGCATATTTATAATCACCTAGTTACACTATGACGTTTGATAGCACACAAGGTGCTCCTTCGGTATTAGGGAGTTGCATAATCTCATAGTCATAGGAACATGTATAAGTCATGAAGAAAGCAGTAGCAATAGAACTGAACGATCATTATGCTAAGCCAACGGATGGGTCTTGTCTATCACATCATTCTCTAATGGTGTGATCCCGTTCATCAAATGACAACACATGTCCATGGCTAGGAAACTTAACCATCTTTGATTAACGAGCGAGTCAAGTAGAGGCATACTAGGGACACTCTGTTTGTATATGTATTCACACATCTACTAAGTTTCCGGTTAATACAATTCTAGCATGAATAATAAAATTTTATCACGATATAAGTAAATATAAATAACAACTTTATTATTGCCTCTAGGGCATATTTCCTTCAACTGCAATCAATAGATTCAACTGGGAGTTAATCTTCCGGATGATAGTGTCATTGACAGAATTCTTCAATCACTGCCACCAAGCTACAAGAGCTTCATGATGAACTATAATATGCAAGGGATGGATAAGACTATTCTCGAGCTCTTCACAATGCTAAAAGCTGCGGAGGTAGAAATCAAGAAAGAGCATCAAGTGTTGATGGTCAACAAGACCACCAGTTTCAAGAAAAAGGGTAAAGGGAAGAAGTGTAGGAAATATGCCCTAGAGGCAATAATAAATTAGTTATTATTATATTTCCTTGTTCATGATAATCATTTATTATCCATTCTAGAATTGTATTGATAGGAAACTCAGATACATGTGTGGATACATAGACAACACCATGTCCCTAGTAAGCCTCTAGTTGACTAGCTCGTTGATCAATAGATGGTTACGGTTTCCTGACCATGGACATTGGATGTCATTGATAACGGGATCACATCATTAGAAGAATGATGTGATGGACCAGACCCAATCCTAAGCATAGCACAAGATCGTGTAGTTCGCATGCTAAAGCTTTTCTAATGTCAAGTATCACCTTAGACCATGAGATTGTGTAACTCCCGGATACCGTAGGAATACTTTGGGTGTGCCAAACGTCACAACGTAACTGGGTGGCTATAAAGGTGCACTACGGGTATCTCCGAAAGTGTCTGTTGGGTTGGCACGAATCGAGACTGGGATTTGTCACTCCGTGTGACGGAGAGGTATCTTTGGGCCCACTCGGTAGGACATCATCATAAAGTGCACAATGTGATCAAGGAGTTGATCACGGGATGATGTGTTACTTAACGAGTAAAGAGACTTGCCGGTAACAAGATTGAATAAGGTATCGGGATACCGATGATCGAATCTCGGGCAAGTACAATACCGCTAGACAAAGGGAATTGTATACGGGATTGATCGAATCCTCGACATCGTGGTTCATCCAATGAGATTCATCGTGGAACATGTGGGAACCAACATGGGTATCCAGATCCCGCTGTTGGTTATTGACCGGAGGACGTCTCGGTCATGTCTGCATGGTTCCCGAACCCGTAGGGTCTACACACTTAAGGTTCGATGACGCTAGGTTTATAAAGGAAGTTTGTATGTGGTTACCGAATGTTGTTCGGAGTCCCGGATGAGATCCCGGACGTCAAGAGGAGTTCCGGAATGGTCCGGAGGTAAAGGTTTATATATGGGAAGTCCTGTTTTGGTCACCGGAAAAGTTTTGGTTTTATCGGTAACGTACCGGGACCACCAGGAGGGTCCCGGGGGTCCACCAAGTGGGGCCACCGGCCCTGGAGGGCTGCATGGGCCAAGTGTGGGAGGGGACCAGCCCCAGGTGGGCTGGTGCGCCCCCCCACAAGGGCCCAAGGCGCCTAAGGGGAGGGGGGGCAAACCCTAAGAGCAGATGGGCCTTAGGGCCCATGCCTGGTGCGCCTCCCTCTCCCCCTCCCCTTGGCCGCCCCACCAGATGGGATCTGGGCTGGCCGCCGCCCCTAGGGTGGAACCCTAGGTGGGGGTGCAGCCCCCCCCCCTCTCCCCCTATATATAGTGGAGGCAATGGAGCAGCCCACGGACAAAGTTTCTTCTCTTGTTGGCGCAGCCTACCTCTCTTTCTCCTCATATCTCGCGGTGCTTGGCGAAGCCCTGCTGGATCACCATGCTCCTCCACCACCACCACGCCGTTGTGCTGCTGCTGGATGGAGTCTTCCTCAACCTCTCCCTCTCTCCTTGCTGGATCAAGGCATGGGAGACGTCACCGGGCTGTACGTGTGTTGAACGCGGAGGTGCCGTCCGTTCGGCACTAGGATCTCCGGTGATTTGGATCATGACGAGTACGACTCCTTCAACCCCGTTCTCTTGAACGCTTCCGCTTAGCGATCTACAAGGGTATGTAGATGCACTCTCCTTCCCCTCGTTGTTGGTTTCTCCATAGATAGATCTTGGTGCGTAGGAAAATTTTGAATTTCTGCTACGTTCCCCAACAGTGGCATCATGAGCTAGGTCTATGCATAGTTTCTATGCACGAGTAGAACACAAAGTAGTTGTGGGTGTTGATCTTGTTCAATATGCTTACCGTTACTAGTCCAATCTTGACTCGGCGGCATTGTGGGATGAAGCGGACCGGACCGACCTTACACGTACTCTTACGTGAGACTGGTTCCACCGACTGACATGCACTAGTTGCATAAGGTGGCTAGCGGGTGTCTGTCTCTCCCACTTTAGTCGGATCGGATTCGATGAAAAGGGTCCTTATGAAGGGTAAATAGCAATTGGCATATCACGTTGTGGTTTTTGCGTAGGTAAGAAACGTTCTTGCTAGAAACCCATAGCAGCCACGTAAAAAACTTGCAACAACAATTAGAGGACGTCTAACTTGTTTTTGCAGCAAGTGTTTTGTGATGTGATATGGCCAAAGGATGTGATGAATGATATATGTGATGTATGAGATGATCATGTTCTTGTAATAGGAATCACGACTTGCATGTCGATGAGTATGACAACCGGCAGGAGCCATAGGAGTTGTCTTAATTTATTTATGACCTGCGTGTCAATATAAACGTCATGTAATTACTTTACTTTATTGCTAACTGTTAGCTGTAGTAGTAGAAGTAATAGTTGGCGAGACAACTTCATGAAGACACGATGATGGAGATCATGATGATGGAGATCATGGTGTCATGCCAGTGACAACGATGATCATGGAGCCCCGAAGATGGAGATCAAAAGGAGCAAAATGATATTGGCCATATCATGTCACCTTTTGATTGCATGTGATGTTTATCATGTTTTTGCATCTTATTTACTTAGAACGACGGTAGTAAATAAGATGATCCCTCATTAAAATTTCAAGAAAGTGTTCCCCCTAACTGTGCACCGTTGCGAAAGTTCGTTGTTTCGAAGCACCACGTGATGATCGGGTGTGATAGATCCTTATGTTCGAATACAACGGGTGTTGACGAGCCTAGCATGTACAGACATGGCCTCGGAACACATGCGAAACACTTAGGTTAACTTGACGAGCCTAGCATGTACAGACATGGCCTCAGAACACAAGAGACCGAAAGGTCGAGCATGAGTCGTATGGTAGATATGATCAACATGAAGATGTTCACCGATGATGACTAGTCCGTCTCACGTGATGATCGGACACAGCTTAGTTGACTCGGATCATGTAATCACTTAGATGACTAGAGGGATGTCTATCTGAGTGGGAGTTCATAAGATGAACTTGATTATCCTGAACATAGTCAAAAGGATTTTGCAAATTATGTCATAGCTCGCGCTTTAGTTCTACTGTTTAGATATGTTCCTAGAGAAAAATTAGTTGAAAGTTGATAGTAGCAATTATGCAGATAGTAGAAGGCTTATGTCCTTAATGCACCGCTCAGTGTGCTGAACCTCGAATGTCGTCTGTGGATGTTGCGAACATCTGACATACACATTTTGATAACTACGTGATAGTTCAGTTAAACGGTTTAGAGTTGAGGCACCTAAGACGTTTTAAAACGTCGCGAAACATATGAGATGTTTCGAGGGCTGAAATTGGGATTTCAGGCTCGTGCCCACGTCAAGAGGTATAAGACCTCCGATGATTTTCTTAGCCTGCAAACTAAGGGAGAAAAGCTCAATTGTTGAGCTTGTGCTCAGATTGTCTGAGTACAACAATCGCCTGAATCAAGTGGGAGTTGATCTTCCAGATGAAATAGTGATGGTTCTCCGAAGTCATTACCACCAAGCTGCTAGAGCTTCGTGATGAACTATAATATATCAGGGACATATATGATGATCCTTGAGATATTCGCGATGTTTGACACCACAAAAGTAGAAATCAAGAAGGAGCATCAATTGTTGATGGTTGGTGAAACCACTAGTTTCAAGAAGGGCAAGGGAAAGAAGGGATACTTCATGAAACGGCAAATCAGCTGATGTTCTAGTGAAGAAACCCAAAGTTGAACCCAAGCCCGAGACTAAGTGCTTCTGTAATAAGGGGAACAGTCATTGAAGCAGAACCACCCTAGATACTTGGTAGATGAGAAGGCTGGCAAGGTCGACAGAAGTATATTGGATATGCATTATAATGTGTACTTTACTAGTACTCCTAGTAGCACCAGGGTATTAGATACCGGTTCGGTTGCTAAGTGTTAGTAACTCGAAACAAAAGGCTACGGAATAAACGGAGACTAGCTAAAAGGTGAGATGACGATATGTGTTGGAAGTATTTCCAAGGTTGATCAAACATCGCACGCTCCCTCTACCATCGAGATTGGTGTTTGCGTTGAGCATAGACATGATTGGATTATGTCTATCGCAATACGGTTATTCATTTAAGGAGAATAATGGTTACTCTGTTTATTTGAATAATACCTTCAATGGTCTTGCACCTAAAATGAATGTTTTTTTTTGAATCTCGATCGTAGTGATACACATGTTCATGCCAAAAGATATAAGATAGTAATGATAGTACCACCTACCTGTGGCACTGCCACGTAAGTCATATCGGTATAAAACACATGAAGAAGCTCCATGTTGATGGATCTTTGGGCTCACTCGTTTTTGAAAAAAAAATTGAGACATGCGAACCATGTCTATTGGTGTATATGCATGAAGAAACTCCATGCAAATGGACCGTTTGGACTCACTTGATTTTGAATCACTTGAGACATGCAAATCATACCACATGGGCAAGATGACTGAAAGCCTCGTTCTCAGTAAAATGGAACTAGAAAGCAACTTGTTGGAAGTAATACATTTTGATGTGTGCAGTCCAATGAGTGCTGAGGCATGTAGTGGATATCGTTATGTTCTTACTTCACAGATTATTTGAGTAGATGTTGAGTATATTTACTTGATGAATCACGAGCCTGAATTATTGAAAGGTTCAAGTAATTTCAAGGTGAAGTTGAAAGATCGTCATGACAAGAGGATAAAATATCTATGATATGATCATAGAGATGAATATCTGAATTACGAGTTTGGCACAGAATTAAGACATTGTGGAAATTGTTTCACAACTAATACAGCCTGGAACACCATAGTGTGATGGTGTGTCCGAACATCATAACTGCACCCTATTGGATATGATGCATACCATGATGTCTCTTATCAATTACCACGATAGTTTATGGGTTAGGCATTAGAGACAACCACATTCACTTTAAATAGGGCACCACGTAATTCCGATGAGATGACACCGTATGAACTATGGTTTAGAGAAACCTAAGCTGTCATTTCTTAAAAGTTTGGGGCTGCGACGCTTATGTGAAAAAGTTTCAGGCTGATAAGCTCGAACCCAAAGAGGATAAATGCATCTTCATAGGACACCCAAAACAGTTGGGTATACCTCCTGTCTCAGATCCGAAAGCAATAAGGGATTGTTTCTAGAATCGGGTCCTTTCTCGAGGAAAAGTTTCTCTCGAAAGAATTGAGTGGGAGGATGGTGGAGACTTGATGAGGTTATTGAACCGTCTCTTCAACTAGTGTGTGGCAGGGCATAGGGAGTTGTTCCTGTGGCACCTACACCAATTGAAGTGGAAGCTTATGATAGTGATCATGAAACTTCAGATCAAGTCACTACCAAACCTCGTAGGACGACAAGGATGCGTACTACTTCAGAGTGGTACGTAATCCTATCTTGGAAGTCATGTTGCTAGACAACAATGAACCTACGAGCTATGGAGAAGCGATGGTGGGCCCGGATTCCGATAAATGGCTCGAGGCCATAAAATCCGAGAGAGGATCCATCTATGTAAACAAAGTGTAGACTTTGGCAGAACGGCTCGATGGTCGTAAGGCTGTTGAGTACAGATGGATTTTAAAAGGAAGACACACAATGATGGTAAATGTCACCATTAAGAAAGTTCGACTTGTCGTTAAGATGTTTCCCGACAAGGAGTTGACTACGGTGAGACTTTCTCACTCGTAGCGATGCTAAGAGTCTGTTGGAATTATATTAGCAGTCACTTCATTATTTATGAAATCTTGCAGATAGGATGTCAAAAACCATTGTTTCCTCGCGATTTTCTTGAGGAAAGGTTGTATGTGATACAACCAGAAGTTTTTAACAATCCTGAAAGATGCTAACAAGTATGCAAAGCTCTAGCAATCCTTCTAAGGACTGGAGTAAGAATCTCGGAGTTGGAATATACGCTTTGATGATGATCAAAGATTTTGGGTTTATACAAAGTTTATGAGAAACTTGTATTTCCAAAGAAGTGAGTGGGAGCACTATAGAATTTCCGATGAGTATATGTTGTTAACATATTGTTGATCAGAAATGATGTAGAATTTCTGGAAAGCATGCAGAGTTATTTGAAAAGTGTTTTTCAATGGAAAACCTGGATTAGGCTACTTGAGTATTGAGCATTAAGATCTATAAGGATAGATCAAAATGCTTAATAGTACTTTCAAATGAATACATACCGTGACAAGATTTTGAAGGAGTTCAAAATGGATCGGCAAAGAAGGAGTTCTTGGCTGTGTTATAAGGTGTGAACATTGAGTAAGACTCGAAACCTGACCGCGGCAGAATAGAGAGAAAGGACGAAGGTCGTCCCCTATGCTTTAGACGTAGGCTCTACAGTATGCTATGCTGTGTACCGCACCTGAAGTGTGCCTTGCCATGAGTCAGTCAAGGGGTACAAGAGTGATCCAAGAATGGATCACAGGACAGCGGTCAAAGTTATCCTTAGTAACTAGTGGACTAAGGAATTTTCTCGATTATGGAGGTAGTAAAAGAGTTCGTCGTAAAGGGTTACACCGATGCAAACTTTGACACTAATCCAGATTATTCTAAGTAGTAAACTGGATTCATATAGTAGAACAGTTATTTGGAATAGCTCAAAATAGAACGTGGTAGCTGCATCTGGGAGATGACATAGAGATTTGTAAAGCACACACGGATCTGAAAGATTCAGACCCGTTGACTATAACATCTCTCACAAGCATAACATGATCAAACCCAGAACTCATCGAGTGTCAATCACATGGTAATGTGAACTAGATTATTGACTCTAGTAAACTCTTGGGTGTTAGTCACATGGGGATGTGACCTTGAGTGTTAATCACATAGCGATGTGAACTGGATTATTGACTCTAGTGCAAGTGGGAGACTGTAGGAAATATGCCCTAGAGGCAATAATAAATTAGTTGTTATTATATTTCCTTGTTCATGATAATCGTTTATTATCCATGCTAGAATTGTATTGATAGGAAACTCAGATACATGTGTGGATACATAGACAACACCATGTCCCAAGTAAGCCTCTAGTTGACTAGCTCGTTGATCAATAGATGGTTACGGTTTCCTGACCATGGACATTAGATGTCATTAATAATGGGATCACATCATTAGAAGAATGATGTGATGGACAAGACCCAATCCTAAGCATAGCACAAGATCGTGTAGTTCGCATGCTAAAGCTTTTCTAATGTCAAGTATCATTTCCTTAGACCATGAGATTGTGTAACTCCCGGATACCGTAGGAATACTTTGGGTGTGCCAAACGTCACAACGTAACTGGGTGGCTATAAAGGTGCACTACGGGTATCTCCGAAAGTGTCTGTTGGGCTGGCACGAATCGAGACTGGGATTTGTCACTCCGTGTGACGGGGAGGTATCTCTGGGCCCACTCGGTAGGACATCATCATAATGTGCACAATGTGATCAAGGAGTTGATCACGGGATGATGTGTTACGGAACGAGTAAAGAGACTTGCCGATAACGAGATTGAACAAGGTATCGGGATACCGATGATCAAATCTCGGGCAAGTACAATACCGCTAGACAAAGGGAATTGTATATGGGATTGATCGAATCCTTGACATCGTGGTTCATCCGATGAGATCATCGTGGAACATGTGGGAACCAACATGGGTATCCAGATCCCGCTGTTGGTTATTGACCGGAGGATGTCTCGGTCATGTCTGCATGGTTCCCGAACCCGTAGGGTCTACACACTTAAGGTTCGATGACGCTAGGGTTATAAAGGAAGTTTGTATGTGGTTACTGAATGTTGTTCGGAGTCCCGGATGAGATCCCGGACGTCACGAGGAGTTCTGGAATGGTCCGGAGGTAAATATTTATATATGGGAAGTCCTGTTTTGGTCACCAGAAAAGTTTCGGGTTTTATCGGTAACGTACCGGGACCACCAGGAGGGTCCCGGGGGTCCACCAAGTGGGGCCACCGGCCCCGGAGGGCTACATGGGCCAAGTGTGGGAGGGGACCAGCCCCAGGTGGGCTGGTGCGCCCCCCCACAAGGGCCCAAGGCGCCTAATGGGAGGAGGGGGCAAACCCTAAGGGCAGATGGGCCTTAGGGCCCATGCTTGGTGCGCCTCCCTCTCCCCCTCCCCTTGGCCGCCCCACCAGATGGGATCTGGGCTGGCCGCCGCCCCTAGGGTGGAACCCTAGGTGGGGGCGCAGCCCCCCCTCTCCCCCTATATATAGTGGAGGCAAACGAGCAGCCCACAGACGAAGTTTCTTCTCTTGTTGGCGCAGCCCTACCTCTCTTTCTCCTCATATCTCGCGGTGCTTGGCGAAGCCCTGCTGGATTACCATGCTCCTCCACCACCACCACGCTGTTGTGCTGCTGCTGGATGGAGTCTTCCTCAAACTCTCCCTCTCTCCTTGCTAGATCAAGGCATGGGAGACGTCACCGGGCTGTACGTGTGTTGAACGTGGAGGTGCCGTCCGTTCGGCACTAGGATCTCCGGTGATTTGGATCACGACGAGTACGACTCCTTCAACCCCGTTCTCTTGAACGCTTCCGCTTAGCAATCTACAAGGGTATGTAGATGCACTCTCCTTCCCCTCGTTGCTGGTTTCTCCATAGATAGATCTTGGTGACACGTAGGAAAATTTTGAATTTCTGCTATGTTCCCCAACAAGAAGGGGAACTTCTAGAAGAACGGCAAGCAAGTTGCTGCTCAAGTGAAGAAGCCCAAGTATGGACCTAAGCCTGAGACTGAGTGCTTCTGCTGCAAAGGGACTGGTCACTGGAAGCGAAACTGCCCCAAGTATTTGGCGGATAAGAAGGATGGCAAGGTGAACAAAGGTATATGTGATATACATGTTATTGATGTGAACCTTACTAATGCTCGCAGTAGTACCTGGGTATTTGATATTGGTTCTGTTGCTAATATCTGCAACTCGAAACAAGTACTATGGATTAAGCGAAGATTGGCTAAGGACGAGGTGACGGTGCGCGTGGGAAATGATTCCAAAGTCGATGTGATCACGGTCGGCACGCTACCTCTACATCTACCTTCGGGATTAGTTTTAGACCTAAATAATTGTTATTTGGTGCCAGCGTTGAGCATGAACATTATATCTGGATCCTGTTTGATGCGAGGCGGTTATTCATTTAAATTTGAGAATAATGGTTGTTCTATTTATATGAGTAATATCTTTTATGGTCATGCACCCTTGAAGAGTTGCCTATTTTTGATGAATCTTAATAGTAGTGATACACATATTCATAATATTGAAGCCAAAAGATGAAGAGTTGATAATGATAGTGCAACTTATTTGTGGCACTGTCGTTTAGGTCATATTGGTGTAAAGCGCATGAAGAAACTCCATTCTGATGGACTTTTGGAATCACTTGATTATGAATCACTTGGTACTTGCGAACCATGCCTCATGGGCAAGATGACTAAAACGCCATTCTCCGAAACAATGGAGCGAGCAACAGATTTATTGGAAATCATACATACTGATGTATGTGGTCCGATGAATATAGAGGCTCGCGGCGGGTATTGTTATTTTCTCACCTTCACAGATGATTTGAGCAGATATGGGTATATCTACTTGATGAAACATAAGTCTGAAACATTTGAAAAGTTAAAAGAATTTCAGAGTGAAGTGGAAAATCATCGTAACAAGAAAATAAAGTTTCTATGATCTAATCGTGGAGGAGAATATTTGAGTTACGAGTTTGGTCTTCATTTGAAACAATGCGGAATATTTTCGCAACTCACGCCACCCGGAACACCACAGCATAATGGTGTGTCCGAATGTCGTAATCGTACTTTACTAGATATGGTGCGATCTATGATATCTCTTACTAATTTACCGCTATCGTTTTGGGGTTATGCTTTAGAGACGGCTACATTCACGTTAAATAGGGCACCATCTAAATCCGTTGAGACGACGCCTTATGAACTATGGTTTGGCAAGAAACCAAAGTTGTCGTTTCTTAAAGTTTGGGGCTGCGATGCTTATGTGAAAAAGCTTCAACCTGATAAGCTCGAACCCAAATCGGAGAAATGTGTCTTCATAGGATACCCAAAGGAGACTGTTGGGTACACCTTCTATCACAGATCCGAAGGCAAGACATTCGTTCCTAGAATGGATCCTTTCTAGAGGAGTTTCTCTCGAAAGAAGTGAGTGGGAGGAAAGTAGAACTTGGTGAGGTAACTGTACCTGCTCCCTTATTGGAAAGTAGTTCATCACAGAAATCTATTCCTGTGACTCCTACACCAATTAGTGAGGAAGCTAATGATGATGATCATGTAACTTTAGATCAAGTTACTACCGAACCTTGTAGGTCAACCAGAGTAAGATCCGCACCAGAGTGCTACGGTAATCCTGTTCTGGAGGTCATGTTACTTGACCATGACGAACCTACGAACTATGAGGTAGTGTTGATGAGCCTAGATTCTGCAAAATGGCTTGAGGCCATGAAATCTGAGATGGGATCCATGTATGAGAACAAAGTATGGACTTTGGTTGACTTTCCCGATGATCGGCAAGCCATCGAGAATAAATGGATCTTCAAGAAGAAGATTGACGCTGACGGTAATGTTACTGTCTACAAAGCTGGACTTGTTGGGAAAGGTTTTCAACAAGTTCAAGGAGTTGACTACGATGAGACTTTCTCACCTGTAGCGATGCTTAAGTCCGTCCGAATCATGTTAGCAATTGCCGCATTTTATGATTATGAAATTTGGCAAATGGATGTAAAGACTGCATTCCTAAATGGATTTCTGGAAGAAGAGTTGTGTATGATGCAACCTGAAGGTTTTATCAATCCAAAGGGTGCTAACAAAGTGTGTAATCTCCAGCGATCCATCTATGGACTGGTGCAAGCATCTCGGAGTTAGAATAAACATTTTGATAGTGTGATCAAAGCATATGGTTTTATACGGACTTTTAGAGAAGCCTGTATTTACAAGAAAGTGAGTGGGAGCTCTGTAGCGTTTCTAATATTATATGTGGATGACATATTGTTGATTGGAAATGATATAGAATTTCTCGATAGCATAAAAGAATATTTGAATAAGAGTTTTTCAATGAAAGACCTCGGTGAAGCTGCTTATATATTGGGCATCAAGATCTATAGAGATAGATCAAGACGCTTAATTGGACTTCCACAAAGCACATACCTTGATAAAGTTTTGAAGAAGTTCAAAATGGATCAGGCAAAGAAAGGGTTCTTGCCTGTGTTACAAGGTGTGAAGTTGAGTCAGACTCAATGCCCAACCACTGCAGAAGATAGAGAGAAAATGAAAGGTGTTCCCTATGCTTCAGCCATAGGCTCTATCATGTATGCAATGCTGTGTACCAGACATAATGTGTGTCTTGCTATTAGTTTAGCAGGGAGGTACCAGAGTAATCCAGGAGTGGATCACTGGACAGCGGTCAAGAACATCCTGAAAATACTTGAAAAGGACTAAGGATATGTTTCTCATTTATGGAGGTGACAAAGAGCTCGTCGTGAATGGTTATGTCGATGCAAGCTTTGACACTGATTTGGATGACCCTAAGTCACAAACTGGATACGTGTTTATATTGAACGGTGGAGCTGTCAATTGGTGTAGTTCTAAGCAAAGCGTCGTGGCGGGATCTACATGTGAAGCGGAGTACATAGCTGCTTCGGAAGCAGCAAATGAAGGAGTTCATATCCGATCTAGGTGTCATACCTAGTGCATCGGGTCCAATGAAAATCTTTTGTGACAATACTGGTGCAATTGCCTTAGCAAAGGAATCTAGATTTCACAAGAGAACCAAGCACATCAAGAGACGCTTCAATTCCATCCGCGATCAAGTCAAGGAAGGAGACATAGAGATTTGCAAGATACATATGGATCTGAATGTTGAAGACCCATTGACTAAGCCTCTCTCACGAGCAAAACATGATCAGCACCAAGACTCCATGGGTGTTAGAATCATTACTGTGTAATCTAGATTATCGAATCTAGTGCAAGTGGGAGACTGATGGAAATATGCCCTAGATGCAATAATAAAGTTGTTATTTATATTTCCTTATATCATGATAAATGTTTATTATTCATGCTAGAATTGTATTAACCGGAAACTTAGTACATGTGTGAATACATAGACAAACAAAGTGTCACTAGTATGCCTCTACTTGACTAGCTCGTTGAATCAAAGATGGTTAAGTTCCCTAGCCATAGACATGAGTTGTCATTTGATTAACGGGATCACATCATTAGAGAATGATGTGATTGACTTGACCCATTCTGTTAGCTTAGCATTTGATCGTTTAGTATTTTGCTATTGCTTTCTTCATAACTTATACATGTTCCTATGACTATGAGATTATGCAACTCCCGAATACCGTAGGAACACTTTGCATGCTACCAAACGTCACAACGTAACTGGGTGATTATAAAGGTGCTCTACAGGTGTCTCCGATGGTACTTGTTGAGTTGGCATAGATCGAGATTAGGATTTGCCACTCCAATTGTCGGATAGGTATCTCTGGGCCCTCTCGGTAATACACATCATTATAAGCCTTGCAAGCAATGCAACTAATGAGTTATTTGCGGGATGATGTATTACAGAACAAGTAAAGAGACTTGCCGGTAACGATATTGAACTAGGTATTGAGATACCGACGATCGAATCTCGTGCAAGTAACTTACCGATGACAAAGGAACAACGTATGTTGTTATGCGGTTTGACCGATAAAGATCTTCATAGAATATGTAGGAACCAATATGAGCATCCAGGTTCCGCTATTGGTTATTGACCAGAGATGAGTCTCAGTCATGTCTACATAGTTCTCGAACCCGTAGGGTCCGGACGCTTAATGTTCGGTGACGATCGGTATTATGAGTTTATGTGGTTTGATGTACCGAAGGTAGTTCGACGTCCCGGATGTGATCATGAACATGATGAGGAGTCTCGAAATGGTCGAGATATAAAGATTGATATATTGGACGGCTACATTCAGACACCGGAAGGGTTTCGGGTGATCTCGGAGAAAACCGGAGTGCCGGAGGGGTTACTGGAACCCCCCGGGGGACTAATGGGCCTTGATGGGCCCTAGTGGAGAGAGAGGGGCCTTCCAGGGCAGGCCGCGCACCCCTCCCCTTGATTCCGAATAGGAAAAGGAAGGGGGCGGCGGCCCCCTTGCTTTTCCCCTCTCCCACTCCTTCCTTCCCCCTCCTAGTGGGACTAGGAAAGGGGAGTCCTACTCCCACTAGGAGGAGGACTCCTCTTGGCACGCCCTCCTAGGGTCGGCCGGCCTCCTCCCTTGCTCCTTTATATACGGGGCCAGGGGCACCCCATGACAGAGAAGTTGATCATTGATCTTTTAGCCGTGTGCGGTCCCCCTCCACCATAATCCACCTCGGTCATATCGTAGGCGATGCTTAGGAGAAGCCCTGCATTGATAGCTTCATCAACACCATCATCACGCCATCGTGCTGACGGAACTCTCCCTCGAAGCTCTACTAGATCGTGAGTTCGTGGGACGTCACCGAGCTGAACGTGTGCAGATCACGGAGGTGTCGTACATTCGGTACTAGGATCGGTCGATCATGAAGACGTACGACTACATCAATCGCGTTGTCATAACGCTTCCACTTACGGTCTACGAGGGTACGTGGACGACACTCTCCCCTCTTGTTGCTATGCATCACCATGATCTTGCGTGTGCGTAGGAAATGTTTTGAAATTACTACATTCCTCAACAGACTATGATTCCCCCGCAAGTCACGTTGAGACTCCGGACGAAAAATAAAAATAAAATAAAAAAGAGGCCAAAAAAGAGAGGGCCCAAAAAACAAAAAAAAATGAGAGAAAAAGAGAGAAGGGGAAATGCACACCTTGAGGGCTACTAGCTATATATCTCGGCAGAGAATAAATTGCACCAATCAAAAATATTGGCAAAAAAACGGCCCGCGGTCGGGGTGGTGCACCACCTCGGAAGCAGTCCGGCATAAAGCTCGGGCGCCAGTGGCTAGCTCCATACAGGGCATTTCTGGCATTAAGCTCGGCTAAACTCCTTCTACTCTTTTGAACCAAGGTGATCTATGACACCTTGGATATAGTCCGGCGTTGGAGCTCGGATACAGTCCGGCGTTGGAGCTTGGACACAGTCCGGCGTTGGAGCTCGGATATCGTCCAGCGATAAACTTTGGATATAGTCCGGCGTTGGAGCTCGGATACAGTCCAGCGTTGGAGCTCGGATGCAGTCCAGCGTTGGAGCTCGGACGCAAGAAGACACCGCCACACGGGAACAACTTCGAACACGAGGTGTGGCGTGAAGAATAACAAGGCATTGGTAAAGGCCGAAAACTTAAAGGGGCTCCTCGGATACCCGACATGTAAACTCTTCGGATTTACTTCGGCGATCCTCAAGATTGAAGATGAGAAGATTTGTTGAACCAGTTTCCAAGACCAACGACTGAAGATGAAGAACCATTCGGAAGGATCGAGGAGCGTCCCCAACTTGAAGACCGATTCAGGGGGCTACTGACGGTGTCCTGGACTAGGGGGTACTCACCACATCGTCTCCCGATTAGGTGGATCGGGCCGAGGAACCCCATGGCGGTTCATTCATGGGCCACTTTGGGCAGCCCATGCCGCATACAAGGAGTATTCCACAAGACTTGGCGATCAAGACAAGGACTCCTCTCCACCAACGTATTCGGCTAGGACTCTTATTATCCTAGGCCTATGGTACATTATATAAGCTGGGGACAGGCTAGTCAATAGATCATTATGATATTGCCCATCATACCTCTAGGGTTTAGACCACAACATATGATCTCGAGGTGATCAACTCTTGTAATCCTTATATTCATCAAGATCAATCAAGCAGGAAGTAGGGTATTACCTCCATTGAGAGGGCCCGAACCTAGGTAAACACCATGTCCCTTGTCTCATGTTACCCATTGATCCTAGATTCACAGCTTGGGACCCCCTACCCGAGATCCGTCGGTTTTGACACCAACAGTGAGCAAGCGAGTTGGATGCACACTCACTTAGTTTCTTTTGAGCTTTCATAAACTTATAGCTCTAGTGCATCCGTTGCATGGCAATCCCTACTCACTCACATTGATATCTATTGATGGGCATCTCCATAGCCCGTTGATACGCCTAGTTGATGTGAGACTATCTCCTTCTTTTTGTCTTCTCCACAACCACCGTCTATTCCACCTATAGTGCTATGTCCATGGTTCACGCTCATGTATTGCGTGAAAGTTGAAAAAGTTTCAGAACATCAAAAGTATGAAACAATTGCTTGGCTTGTCATCGGGGTTGTGCATGATTTAAATATTTTGTGTGATCAAGGTGGAGCATAGCTAGACTATATATTTTGTAGGGATAACTTTCTTTGGCCATGTTATTTTGAGAAGACATTATTGCCTTGTTAGTATGCTTGAAGTATTATTTTTTTATGTCAATATTAAACTTTTGTTTTCAATCATACAGATCTGAACATTCATGCCACAATAAAGAAATTACATGGATAAATATGTTAGGTAGCATTCCACATCAAAAATTATGTTTTTATCATTTACCTACTCGAGGACGAGCAGGAATTAAGCTTGGGGGTGCTTGATACGTCTCCAACGTATCCATATTTTTTTATTGTTCCATGCTATTATATTATCTATCTTGGATGTTTTATATGCATGTATATGCTATTTTATATCATTTTTGGGACTAACCTACTAACCTAGAGCCAGTGCCAGTTTCTATTTTTCCTTGTTTTTAAGTTTCGCAGAAAAGGAATATCAAACGGAGTCCAAACGAGCTGGAAATTTACGATGATTTTTTATGGACCAAAAGAAGCCCCCGAAGCAAAAGAGTTGAGCCAGAAGAGTCCTGAGCCAACCACAAGGTTGGAGAGGGTGCCCCCTATCCCCCCCCCCCCCCCGGGCGCGTCCTCGACACCAAAAAATCCTATAAATATAGAAACCCCTAGAAATAAACCTAGATCGGGAGTTCCTCTACCGCAAGCCTCTGTAGCCACCAAAAACCAATCGGGACCCTGTTCCGGCACCCTGCCTGAGGGGGAAACCATCACCGGTGGCCATCTTCATCATCCCGGCGCTCTCCATGACAAGGAGGGAGTAGTTCACCCTCGGGGTTAAGGGTATGTACCAGTAGCTATGTGTTTGATCTCTCTCTCTCGTGTTCTTGATTTGGTACGATCTTGATGTACCGCGAGCTTTGCTATTATAGTTGGATCTTATGATGTTTCTCCCCCTCTACCTTCTTGTAATGGATTGAGTTTTCCCTTTAAAGTTATTTTATCAGATTGAGTCTTTAAGGATTTGAGAACACTTGATGTATGTCTTGCACGTGCTTATCTGTGGTGACAATGGGATATTCATGTGATCTACTTGATGTATGTTTTGGTGATCAACTTGCGGGTTCTGTGACCTTGTGAACTTATGCATAGGGGTTGGCACACGTTTTCGTCTTGACTCTCCGGTACAAACTTTGGGGCACTCTTTGAAGTTCTTTGTGTTGATTTGAATAGATGAATCTAAGATTGTGTGATGCATATCGTATAATCAAACCCACGGATACTTGTGGTGACATTGGAGTATCTAGGTGACATTAGGGTTTTGGTTGATGTGTGTCTTAAGGTGTTATTTTAGTACGAAGTCTAGGGCTGTTTGTGATACTTATAGGAATACCCCAATAGATCGACCAGAAAGAATAACTTTGAGGTGGTTTCTTACCCTACAATAATCTCTTTGTTTATTTTCCGTTATTAGTGACTTTGGAGTGAATCTTTGTTGCACGTTGGGGGATTGTTATATGATCTAATTATGTTATCATTGTGAGAGAACTTGCACTAGTGAAAGTATGAACCTTAGGCCTTGTTTTCAAGCATTGCAATACCGTTTTGTTCACTTTTGTTACTAGTTACCTTGTTGTTTTTATATTTTCATATTACAAAAACCTATATCTACCATCCATAATGCACTTGTATCACCATCTCTTCGCCGAACTAGTGCACCTATATAATTTACCATTGTATTGGATGTGTTGGGGACACAAGAGACTCTTTGTTATTTGGTTGCATGGTTGTTTGAGAGAGACCATCTTCATCCTACGCCTCCCACGAATTGATAAACCTTAGGTCATCCACTTAAGGGAAAATTGCTACTGTCCTACGCTAGATTATGGATCTTCTGCTTTACAAAGGAATCATCTCAAAGTTAGCACATGTACAATGAAGGTCGCAATACAGTAACGTCGACTAGACTTAAAAAATCTCATTCACGGAGTTTTCCCATATCAGGTCCCCATATATGACATGTGGCATAAAATTTGCCCAAACATACCATACGCGAGTCGGAAACAAAGGTCGCCCAAATACTCCTCGATAACTACTTCTTCCATGGCACGGACAATATAACTTTTTTCTATCCAAATCATCCTTAAAAAATCTCATTCATAGAGTTTTCCCATATCAGGTCCCCATATATGACATGTGCTACAAAATTTTCCCTAAAACCTACCATACGCGAGTCAGAAACAAAGGTCGCCCAAATACTCCTCGATAACTACTTCTTCCGTGGCACGGCCAATATAACTTTTTTCTATCCAAACCATCCTTAAAAAATCTCATTCACGGAGTTTTCCCATATCAGGTCCCCATATATGACATGTGGTATAAAATTTGCCCTAAAACCCCATACGCGAGTCGAAAACAAAGGTCGCCCAAATACTCCTCGATAACTACTTCTTCCGTGGCACGGCCAATATAACTTTTTTCTATCCAAACCATCCTTAAAAAATCTCATTCACGGAGTTTTCCCATATCAGGTCCCCATATATGACATGTGGTATAAAATTTTCCCTAAAACCTACCATACGCGAGTCAGAAACAAAGGTCGCCCAAATACTCCCCGATAACTACTTCTTCTGTTACACGACCAATATAACTTTTTTCTATCCAAACCATCCTTAAAAAATCTCATTCACAGAGTTTTCCCATATCAGGTCCCCATATATGACATGTGCTATAAAATTTGCCCTAAAACCTAGGTAGGACTACGATGTGTCGATCAGCGGAGGCCGGGCATAACCCGGAAAAGTGTGTCCGGCCAAAGTTAATCGAGCGTGATGGGTAAGTTGGTGCACCCTACAGGGACGTATATCTACTACCACTAGAACTGGATACTTGTGACACTAAATGGATATGATGGCTCCGGAATCGCTTTCTCGCGGGGAGTCGAGGAAGGATCTCTGGGAATTACTAAAATATAATTGTTACTTTATGATATGCTAATCTGCACTCTTCTAATGCTGCAAGACGATGCAAGAGGCTAGTCATTGTTAGGCTAGGCCTTTCCTTCTATTCTAGCATTTCTGCAGTATAGTCCACAGATACACCCCCTTCCAATTGATACCGATGCATACTTAGCATAGATCCGACGTAAGTCTTTCAAGTACTTTGGATGAGTACTTACGGTTGCTTTCCTACCTTTTTCCCCTTTACCCGATTGCTGCGATCAGATGACAGAGCGTACTACTACGTGGAGACTGACGACCAAGAGTAGTTAGGAGGCTCCAGGCAGGAGGCCTTCGCCTTCTCGATCTAGTTGACGTTGTTTTACTGGCCTTCTTAAGGAAAACTTGTTCATCTTATGTATGTACTCAGCTATTCTTGCTCCTGCCGACTTATGAATTCGAGCCTTCGTGGCACTGGCTTGTAATATAAAGCTTTATGTTTGAATTTGTGTCTAGAGTTGTGCTATGATATCTTCTCGTGAGTATCTGGTCTTGATCGTGCGCATTTGCGTGTATGATTAATGCACGATTGAGTCGGGGGCATCACAACGAGACCCTCTACGGCGCCATCCGCCACTCCTAAACGTCCACGGAGATGGAGGCCACCGACGTCGCCGAAAAAATGAGGCAGCGCTCCGCATCGATCGAGGAGTCCCATCAGTTGGCAATGCAGAGGGTGGTGGCGGCTAAGAGAGCCGCACGGCTCGCGAAGCAGAACCGCGCCGCACGGTGCATGGCGGGGATCATCATCATCTCCTCCTCCTCCTCGAATAGTTATACGACGAATGATGACGCTCCGCCTGCCGCTAACACCTACACCAAGGACATCAGTCACTCCCGAAAACCCCCAGTGGAAGCATCCAGCGAGGAAGTGGTGAAATCCGACCCCCCTCTCTCTCTCTCTCTCACTCTCTCTCTCTTCTCTCTTTCTTAGTTTATATCATGATCTATCGTTAGTTAAGTGATTAACTTTGACGGGCCCTTTTGGATCAGATTTTTTTTGCGGGGTCTTTTTAATCGGATTGTAGTAACTTTAAACAGATCCTCTATATCTATGTCAGATTGATATGTTTATATGTTTTATTTATGTCAGATTCCTACGTTCATTCGCTCTAGATAGAGACGATAAATTAATGTATTAGTTTATGTATAGTTTGCATGGGTTTGTACGGCTCCGGAAAGGACAAATGGGGTGTTGCTGTGGAGTGGCGCAGATAGGATCTGCCCAGTAACCTCCAGCGGACGCGCTCAAATATGTTCACACGCGTATAGGTAAAGGTAACGACGATTATAGATGCTCTTACATATAACAGACACGGTTTTATATGGACGAGGCTCCTCTAACGTACTGCAGGGTGCAGTTGGGTCACTGATAGGTGGGCCCGAAAGCAAGTTGGCCCACCTGTCAGTGACCCAACTGCTCCCTGCAGTACGTCAGGGGAGCCGAGTCCGTTTTATATAGCACCATGGTATTTGCCCCGCGAGGCCATGGGCAAAAACACACCACGCACGCGCGCGATCTAGCCAGCCACCTCACCAACCAACTCCAAATTAATCACCCTCGATCAATCACTTTGCCGCACCACCCCCACGTACCACTCTCTCTCGATCCATCACATTGTCACACCGCCGTATGCACCACTCCTTCTCGATCGGTCCATCATGCTCCACTTGAACGCACTACACTTCTATGCGTGCGTACGTGACATTTATACATAACCAATTCCCCAGGCACACCACGTGTGACACGTACTACGTACGTACGTACGCAGCAGCAGCCAGCCATGGTTCTGCCGGCTCGCCGGGCGCAGTGGCGGTGGCGCTGGTGGTGTGGATGGCAGTTGTTGCTCTGGCGGGCGCCGACTTGGCAGCGGACAGCAAGTTGTGCGCGGAGAAGCTGGCTGTGCTGGCGACGTGCTTGCCCGTCGTGGAGGCGACGGCGACGGTGCGTGCGCCCACGCCGGAGTGCTGCGCCGGGCTCCGGGAAGTTCTGGGTGACAGCAAGAAGTGCCTGTGCGTGCTGACCAATGACCGCGACGACCCGGCCATTGGGATAAAAGTCAACGTCACCCGCGCCATGGACCTCCCCTCCGCCTGCTCCGTCCCCGCCGTCCTCTCCGACTGCCCGAGTACGTACTGCTCATATCCGATCGGCCGGTGCTGCGCCACCGTGCCTGCGTGTATGCTAAATTGCTAACTTTCGTTTGGTAAGGATTTTGACTAGACGAAGCATTAAGAGCAACTCCAATGGGGCGATTTATTTCGTCCGCCCGCGTCCGTTTGGGTCGGCGCGGACAAAAGTGGCGGCCCAACGTGTCGACCCAAACTCAAATCGTGTCCGCCCGGTGTCCACGCCGACCCATTTCCGGCCTAAAATTGCGTCTGGAATGCGTCGTCGCGGACGCGAAGCGGACGCGCCGCGCGTCTCCTCGCCATCCGCCGCGTCCCCATCTGGCGGCCACCCAACCGCCACGGTCAACATAATTTATAACGACCGCCCACCTTGGGCCCACGCGTCAGCGACAGCGGTCGTCCTTTTTTAAGCCGGGCGTGCGGCGGGGCCGTCCTCATCCACTTACCACTCGCCCCACGTCCCCATCTGGCCACCCCTGCCCCCACGCCGATGACAACCCTAGCCACCGCCAGCATGGATTTCTTCTCCGGCATCGGCAGCAGCCGCAAGGGCAAAGTCCCCGCCCGCCATTCCCCCTCCCTCCCCGTCTTCCCCGCGCCGGCGCGCGCTCTCCGGCAGAGGCAGCGCATCAACGTGCCGTTGCACCAGGCCGAGTGGCACTGGCACCACCGCATGCCTCTGCCGTATCCGGACGTGACGCTGCCGCATGACTGGCATTTGGATCCAGAGAGGATCCCAGTGCCGGCGGCGCCGCGGACGGCGAGGGCCCATGCGGAGGAGGTGCAGCGCCGGCGGGCGTTGCTGAAGTCGGAGCAGCGCGCCGACCCGCACTTCACCGCCGACTCGCCCAACTGGGCTCGATGGTTCGCCTTCGAGCACGAGGAGGCGAGGCGACGGGGCGTCCACGGCGTCGACCACAGCCTGCCGCCGCCCACGCTCGTCGTCCGCGACAAGGACCAGGAGGCCGAGGCCGCCTACCAGGCGGCCATCAAGGAGAGTGAGGAGGAGGAGCGGTGGAGGGAGGCGGACGAGGCGGCTTTCAAGGCTGCCATGGCGGAGGCCATGGCCCTCTCCGCGGCGGGCGACTGCGTCGTCCCGCCGGTGGCCCCGCCGTCCCCGCCCAAAGCCCAGCCGGAGGAGCCGGCCTACCGCGAGCGCTACTCCTGGACCGGAGTAGTGCGCGAGTGGGTCAGCGCTCCGCCGATCTGGCTCGGGGCGACGAAGAAGCAGGAGGCGGCCTACCTCGACCACTGGCGCCGCGTTCGGCTGGCCGAGGAGCGCTGGGAGGGTGAGCGTTTGCAGATGCTCGAGCGCGAGGCCGACGAGGAGGCGCGCCAGGCCCAGGCAGCGGCGGCAAAGCCCGACATCGCCGTCGTCTGGAACACGGCGTTCCCCTGGGCCGGCCCTGCGCCGACGTTGATCGACCTCATCGGTCCCGACGCAGACGCCGCCGCCGACGAGGATGCCTAGGGCAGCGCGTCGTCTTGTTTTTAGTGTTTTTATTAATGTAATGTGGACTTCCGCCGGCCTTCGTGGCCGGCTTTTATGTTTAATTAAATGCATTTTTTTGTTTTCAAACTGCTCGCAATATTTTTTTTGGCGCGCCGACAAAATGAGTCGGGCCAGCGTTGGGCGCTCGGGCCGACCCAAACACAGCGCCGGACGTTTGTGTCAGCCGGACCGACTCAAACGGACAAAAAGCAAACAAAAATATCGTCCGTTTGGGTCGGCCCGTTGGAGTTGCTCTAATCATGTGTGTGTGGCGCACGCAGAGCTCCTTCACATCTGGCCGGACTCTAAGGAAGCGGATATCTTCAAGAATGCTCCATGCTAAAGAATTTGCCCCTGCTGTGTTAAAGGTTGGCAATAGGGTGCTTCCTTGGCGAGGCAGATATAACACAAGTGCTGGGAAAGTGGCATTGATCAACGCTTGCTTGTCCTCCTTATCAATGTTTTTCATGGGCTTTTACTTACTCTCGGCTGGCACGCACGCTGGCTTTGATAAGCATCGGGGTGCTTTTTTCTGGAATGCGACAGACAATAGGCACAAGTACAAACTTGTCAGGTGGAAACTTATGTGTAGACCCAAAAACCTTGAAGGGTTGGGCATCATAAACACCGCTATCATGAATAAATGCCTCTTGATCAAGTGGTGGTGAAAATTATGACCACTGGAGTTGGTTTTTTGTGGTTTTCTATCCTTAAAGAAAAATATTCCCCTCTTTCTATAGCCCCTTGTTTGCCTCTGCTCGCAGAGGCTCGCAATTTTGGAAAGATCTTATTAAAGTTAGACCTCTGTTTTTGGCTCATGTTAAGTTTGTAGTTGGGGACGGGACTTCTGTTCGTTTTTGGCTTGATTGGTGCTATGGAGACTCACCTCTCTCCGTGAGCTTCCCTACACTCGTTTCCTATTTCCCTAATCCGAATATCTCCATCGCGGAGCTCTCTGCGAATAACTGGGACTTAGCCTTCCGGCGCTCCTTATCTCCTGTAGAGTTAGAAGAGTGGCAATGGCTTACTGCCTTCTTTCCTACGCTCTCGGAGAATGTGGACACGGTGGTTTGGCCTCATACCTCTTCTGGTCGCTTTTCGGTCAAGTCTTTATATTCCGAGCTAATTGGTGGGTCCCCCACTAGCAAATTTACTCAGGTTTGGAGGGCTCGCATTCCCTCGTAAGTTAAGATCTTTCTTTGGCAAGCTTTCAGAGGTCGTCTTCCCGCGACGGACCAAATTCGTAAGACGAATTGCCCGGGATCGGAGTTCTGCGCCCTTTGTGGTGCCCTAAAAGACACGAATCATATATTTTTTCACTGTGTTTTGGCCAAGTTGGTGTGGAGCTCTGTTAGATCATGGCTCCAGGTATCCTGGGATCCTTCTTCGTTCTCTGAGCTTCGGGCCCTTGCTAATTCTTTGGCGGGTGTTACAAAGAGGGTCTTTTGGGTAGGACTTGGAGCGATTTGTTGGTCCTTGTGAACTACTAGAAACAAGTTTATGAACATGTTTTTCCTACTAAGCCTGCTGACTGCTTATTTAAATCATGTATGTTGTTGCAACAGTGAAGATTATTGACTAAGCCGAAGGACCGGGATGCTCTTGATCTTCTAATGTCTAAAATGCGGCCCTCGATGACTAGTTCTCACTCTCTTGCATATGGAGCCCAACCCGAGCGACCTCGCTCTCGCGAACACGCCCGCGGCGGCGGCGCCGCCGCCCTGATCTCCTACCTCCAGCCTCCCTGCACCTGCTCTGTCCAGATCCGAGATCCTCTCCACGTCCTCTCTCCGCTCGCGTGCTTCTCTTCGCGGAGCGACGCCATGGCTGTTGATCCTCAACCTCGGCCCGCATCCATGTCGGCCGCGATGGCGGCGGCCTCTCCTGCCGTGCCGTGCGCCGGCTCTCAGCCTCCCGCTGCTTCAGCACCCGCCGCCACCCTCGCCGCGGCCGCCCTCGCCTCCCGTCGCTCTGACCCAGCCATCCATGGGAGGAGGGTGTTCCGCGCGCCCCTCGCCAAGGAGGCGACGACGTCCATGACTTCGACCGCGCCCTTCGCTCCGGCTCCACTTGCTGCCGCCGCCTACAGCCTACCACCGACGACACCGGCAGCGACCCACTCCGGCTCGTTCCCGACCCAGGCAGAGCCCCACTCCGACGTGTCACCTGCAGCGACCCGGCTTCATCCAGAGCTTGCCTCGCAGACTCATCGGCATGCGTCCAGTTCTTCAATGATGGCGTCCGCTGGTTTGAACTCGGGGCGGCCTGTGTCCTAGGCCTCCCTCGCCGACGAGGACAATTAGGATGACGAAGAAGAGTTGGCTCTGCTGACGCCGCCGGCTTCCAGAAGCCCGGTCCCGACTGCTGACCAAGCTGTTCCATGCGTTGGGCACGAGGAGGAGACGGGTGCTGGATGGCAAGAGGTACTGCCTCGGCGCGGTCGGCGCTGTCAGGCGTCACCAACACCGGCATTTGCTCCTCGTCCCATCCCTGCCTGGCTCCACGGTTAATGTTGTCGATGCCTCGCCCCTGGACACCGCGCGGCAGTTTGCAGAGATCCCTTGCGATGCTCCCGCTGCTTGGAGAATGGACATTGGGCGCGCGGGTGCCACAATCCTTGGCGTCCACTCAGCTCTTTGGCTTGCCTTGTCGCGCCACCACAGTCTAGCCTCAGCACCAAGCATTGTCGAGCTCTAGCTTCTTGTGAGGGTCCGATGAAATCCACGCTCCCCTACAAGGCGCTTCATCGAGGGTCCTGGGCGTCAATTGTTTCTGGGGATGTTGGCTCGGCACACCCCCAACCGATGTGCTGTTGCAGTCCAATTTAGCAACTCAGGCCAAGCTGCTGATGAGTGTTGGGAGTTTTCTGGAGCGGGCGGAGGCGGCCCTGGACAAGCTCTCTCTTGTGTCAGCTGCGTGGCAGTCAACTCCTACGTCGCGTCCTTCTAGTCAGGTTGATGTTGTTAGTCAAGTTGATGTTGTTGGTGGCTCAGTGGAGAACATGGATGAAGAGCTCTATGGTTGTTTCCCCCCTCGAGTTGGGGACAACTTGTCGTTGATGTCTGCCGCTGTAAGCGAGGCCATCGCCGTGGTCGTCGCCCCTGTGTTGCAGATTATGCCCGAGCTTTAACAACTATGTGCTAGACCTGCTTCGCCTCAGCCGATGGAGCATGTGGAGGTCGTCTCACCTGTGACCCCTGTTGAGGGGCAGGATTCGTCTAGGTCATCTAAACAACTAGAGCCGTCTGAGTCCATCGTGTCAGTGGTATCTGTGACTGATAATGTTGAGGCGGTCAGCATGTTGGCGTCTGATCCTTTGGAGTCCAGCCAGCCGCTCGCCATTGCGGAGCGTGAAGGTTCCGATGTTACAGTCACTCACTCGCATGAGACCATTGCGCAGGTTTCTGTGCGTGACAAGGTCAATGATATTCTCTTCCAGATAGAGATTCACAGCTTGCTCAAACGTTTGGAGGCGGCTAGCCCTGGATCTGGCAAGGCAATTGTAGAGGACGCTCTCAGGAGCAAGAGAATGAAGAGTGGCGCCACAAGAAAGGCGTCCGCGGTTGCTTGATGGATGGCCATCAGTCTTTTGGGTTGTCCTTATGGTCTGAGTTGTCAGCGCGAATTTGGTGGTGCCCGTCGTCCTCGGCCATGTTACTCTTGTTGGGTGTTTCTTTGCGATGTAGCAATGTGGGGGTTGGTGGTCGTTATGTGTTGGGTATGGTTGTCGGGTTGATCACATGTTTACGGGGTTGCATACCCCGTGAGTAGTCCACATGTGGTTGGTTTGTATCGGTTTTCGCCCGGTTTTCCGTTGATTAACTGGGCAACTCTTTTCTTCTTAATTAATCGATGAGGCAAATCTTTTGCCTCTGTTTCGAAAAAATGTGGCCCTCAGCGTCTTCCTTATCCAGACAGGAGCATGTTGCGTAGTGGCTTTTGCGTCCCTTTTGACTAGTTGCTGGCTATGTCGTTGTTCATCTCTCCGACCTGCGTGCCGTGTGTTAGCCTGGGTGCCATGTATCTCTCTATCTAAAACTCTGGGTGAGCCCGCGCAGGGCCGGCCCTGGGCCAGGGCAGCAGGGCGACGGCCTGGGGCCCAGCCGAACCAGGGGCCCCGACCCAGGCCATATAATGTATGCTAAAGGATTGGGTACAGCCGTACAAGCCCAATATTTATGAAAAAAAGGCCTTTGAGTCCCTCCGTGATATGTAGATTAGAAGCCCAAAGAATGCACACATAGTTGAATTGGTTCCAGAATATGGATCGGCTATCGTGTCTGAATGTGTGCGCGAAGCCGTGGCTGTTTTTTTTTCTTGTGAGGGAACACCATTTCCCGTGGCTTTTAGTTTGCGGAATCCATAGCTCAATTCTAGCAACCTTCACTCGCTCAGGGCCCATGGCTTCGTTTCCCGTCACACAGGGAGGACGAAGCGGGCGAACGTCGTGCAACTCTGCCGAAGGCTGGAGCATTGCAACGGCTGCCGGCTGCGCCTAGGGTGAGGAACAGCCGGACGATAGAGGTAAATTATTTTTATGAATTCTTTTGGCCCTCAATTTTAATATGGTTGATTATAATTAAGTTGTATTCTGTTTTTATAAACCTTGCATTCTTGGAGGAGATAACCGGCACTCTTGGTCGCCAAGTCTCGATGTCACTGGTGGAAAAACAGGCTTCCGTCCAGCCCCATAAGTCGCGAAGCTGTAGGAACCGCGACTAATGGGACCTTTAGTCGCGGTTCTGGAGGTGAACCGCGACCAAAGGCCTGGGCCCAGGGCGCTCGGTGGCCAGCTGGCGCACGTGAGGGTCTTTAGTCGCGGTTGGCCAGGACAACCGCGACTAAAGGCCTTCGGGCACCTTTAGTCACGGTTTGCCAGGCCAACCGCAACTAAAGCCCCTCCCCTATATATACCCATCCAGCAGCCAACACTTAGCCATTTGGAGCCATTCTCTTCACAAGTGGGTGTAGGTTTGCTTTTGGTTCCTCTTATGCACATAAGGTGTTTGATGAAATGCCCCAAGAGCATGAAACAAACATGACATGAAGTGTTGGAGCCACACTTCTCGATCGCGGTTAGCAACTTGATGAACCTTTGATGTGTCATTGATAAAATATGCATGTGTGCAGTTCATTGTTTAATTTATATTGTTTGTAGCTAGTTAGTTTAACAAATGCATGATGGTTAATTATATATTTTATATTATAATAATGCAGATGAATCGGCAATGGATGTACGGTAACCGACTCTCCGTCGAGTTCACTACGGGTTTGAAAGATTTCCTCGTAGTGGCTAATGCGAACAAGCAGGGGGGTTTTGTTATCTGTCCATGTGTTATCTGTAAGAATCAGAAGGATTACTCTTCCTCAAGAGATGTTCACATGCATCTGCTTCGGCACGGTTTCATGCCAAGCTATAATTGTTGGACCAAGCATGGAGAAAGAGGGGTTATAATGGAAGAAGATGAAGAAGGGGATGATTTCATCGATGAAAGCTATCTTGCTCATTTTGGTGATACTTTCATGGAGGATGCTGAAGGTGAAGGGGAAGGTGAAGAAGAGGCACGTGATGATCCCGTTGATGATCTTGGTCGGACCATTGCTGATGCACGGAGACGCTGCGAAACTGAAAAGAAGAGGGAGAATTTGGATCACATGTTAGAGGATCACAGAAAGGCGCTGTACCCCGGATGCGATGATGGTCTGAAAAAGCTAGGCTGCACACTGGATTTGCTGAAATGGAAGGCAGAGGCAGGTGTAGCTGACTCGGCATTTGAAAACTTGCTGAAAATGTTGAAGAATATGTTTCCAAAGGATAACGAGTTGCCCGCCAGTACGTACGAAGCAAAGAAGGTTGTCTGCCCTCTAGGTTTAGAGGTTCTGAAGATACATGCATGCATCAACGACTGCATCCTCTACCGCGGTGAATACGAGAATTTGAATGAATGCCCGGTATGCACTGCATTGCGTTATAAGATCAGAGGCGATGACCCTGGTGACGATGTTGAGGGCCAGAAACCCAGGAAGAGGGTTCCCGCCAAGGTGATGTGGTATGCTCCTATAATACCACGGTTGAAACGTCTGTTCAGGAACAAAGAGCATGCCAAGTTGTTGCGATGGCACAAAGAGGACCGTAAGTCGGACGGGGAGTTGAGACACACCGCAGATGGAACGCAATGGAGAAAGATCGACAGATGGTTCAAAGATTTTGCAGCTGACGCAAGGAACATAAGATTTGCTCTAAGTACGGATGGCATGAATCCTTTTGGCGAGCAGAGCTCCAGCCATAGCACCTGGCCCGTGACTCTATGCATCTACAACCTTCCTCCTTGGTTGTGCATGAAGCGGAAGTTCATTATGATGCCAGTGCTCATCCAAGGTCCGAAGCAACCCGGCAACGACATCGATGTGTACCTAAGGCCATTAGTTGATGAACTTTTACAGCTGTGGGGTGGTGTCCGTGTGTGGGATGAGCACAAACAAGAGGAATTTGACCTACGAGCGTTGCTTTTCGTAACCATCAACGATTGGCCTGCTCTTAGTAACCTTTCGGGACTGTCAAATAAGGGATACAATGCATGCACGCACTGCTTACATGAGACTGAAAGTGTACATTTGCCAAATTGTAAGAAGAACGTGTACCTTGGGCATCGTCGATTTCTTCCGAAAATTCATCCAGTAAGAAAGAAGGGCAAGCATTACAACGGCAAGGCAGATCACCGGCCGAAGCCTGCGGAACGCACTGGTGCTGAGGTATTTGATATGGTCAAGGATTTGAAAGTCATCTTTGGAAAGGGTCCTGGCGGACAATCAGTTCCGAAGGGAGCTGACGGGCACGCAGCCATGTGGAAGAAGAAATCTATATTCTGGGAGCTAGAATATTGGAAAGTCCTAGATGTCCGCTCTGCAATCGACGTGATGCACGTTACGAAGAATATTTGCGTGAACCTCCTAAGCTTCTTGGGCGTGTATGGGAAGACAAATGATACAAAGGAAGCACGGCAGGACCAGCAACGTTTGAAACACCCTAATGACCGGCATCCAGAATGGTTTCAAGGTCGTGCCAGCTACGCTCTGACCAAAGAAGAGAAGGTCATCTTTTTTGAATGCCTCAGCAGTATGAAGGTCCCGTCTGGATTCTCGTCCAATATAAAGGGAATAATAAACATGGCGGAGAAAAAGTTCCAAAACCTGAAGTCTCACGACTGCCACGTGATTATGACGCAATTGCTTCCGATTGCTTTGAGGGGGCTCCTGCCGGAAAATGTACTTTGAGAAACACAAGAATATTTTACGCTCGGACAACCCGGGGAAGCCTGAATCCTGGATTAGGAAGGCCCACATGGAGACTTTCGGCAGTTGGTTGAGAAAACATTTAATGAATGACAATGATGTTGTAGATCAGCTGTACATGTTGGCCAAGACACCATCTTCGACTATAACGACTTTCCAAGGGTACGAGATAAATGGGAATACATTTTACACGATCGCCCAAGATAAAAAGAGCACCAACCAAAACAGTGGTGTCCGCTTTGATGCAGCAACCGAGAATGGGCAAAAGGTCACATATTATGGTTACATAGAGGAGATATGGGAACTTGACTATGGACCCTCCTTTAAGGTCCCTTTGTTCCGGTGCAAATGGTTCAAGCTAACAGGAGGTGGGGTAAAGGTGGACCAGCAATACGGAATGACAATGGTGGATTTCAACAATCTTGGTTACCTTGACGAACCATTCGTGCTAGCGAAAGATGTCGCTCAGGTTTTCTATGTGAAGGACATGAGTAGCAAACCGAGGAAACGGAAAGATAAGAAAACGATCAGTACATCATGCGATGAT
The DNA here is from genome assembly GCF_018294505.1 of Triticum aestivum. NCBI lineage: Eukaryota > Viridiplantae > Streptophyta > Magnoliopsida > Poales > Poaceae > Triticum > Triticum aestivum. The sequence continues at coordinate 636,242,367 of NC_057806.1, forward strand.
CCAAAGCGCCACATTGTTCTTTCAGGGAAAAGAAACATCGTGGGAGTGGAGGACAAGACAGACATGTCAGAAGATTATAATATGTTTGCTGAAATTCCGCCCTTCAAAGTGAACACCGACCCAAGCATTAAGTTAAATGATGAGGATGCTCCATGGATACGGCACAATCGTAAGCAAGCAGGGACACAAGGGAAGAAATGATGTGTAATAATTTATTGTACCAAACTTTGTTGAATGGATCATGTGAATTATATTACCCGTGATGTAGTACATGACGCTCTGCAGAGTCCGGCCGTACCACCATAGCCGACGACCGGCCTCTGGTATATTATTTTGAATTGAATTAGTTTTATTTTTCTGAATTTTTTGATATATTATTTGTATTTTTAACATTTTGAATTGAATTAGTTTTATTTTTCTGAATTTTTTGATATATTATTTGTATTTTTAACATTTTGAATTGAATTAGTTTTATTTTTCTTAATTTTTCGATATATTATTTGTATTTTTAGAATTTTGAATTGAATTAGTTTTATTTTTCTGAATTTTTTGATATATTATTTGTATTTTTAGAATTTTGAATTGAATTAGTTTTATTTTTCTGAATTTTTTGATATATTATTTGTATTTTTAACATTTTGAATTGAATTAGTTTTTTTTCTGAATTTTTTGATATATTATTTGTATTTTTAACATATTGAATTGAATTAGTTCTATTTTTCTTAATTTTTTGATATATTATTTGTATTTTTAACATATTGAATTGAATTAGTTTTATTTTTCTTAATTTTTTGATATATTATTTGTATTTTTAGAATTTTGAATTGAATTAGTTTTATTTTTCTGAATTTTTTGATATATTATTTGTATTTTTAAGATTTTGAAAAAGAAAAAGTATTTGGAAAATACCTTTAGTCGCGGTTGGCCTGCCCAACCGCGACTAAAGGTGGTTGCGCGCGGGAACGAAAAACCCGCCAAAAAAGTCCTTTAGTCGCGGGTCGCCTCCCCAACCGCGACTAAAGGTTACCCTTTAGTCGCGGGTCGCCTCCCCAACCGCGACTAAAGGCCCTTTAGTCGCGGGTCGCCTCCCCAACCGCGACTAAAGGGGGGGCTATAAATACAACCGCCCGACCCGTCGCCTCCATTTCTCCGCTCGTTCTCTGCCGCGCCGAAGGCCTGCCGCCCTCGCCCTCGACGCCGCCCGCCGTCGACCTCGCCCTCGACGCCGCCCGCCGTCGCCCGCGCCCTCGACGCCGCCCGCCGTCGCCCGCCGCCCCTCTCGCCCACGTACGGCGCCCGCCGCCCCCTTTCGCCCTAGTACGCCGCCCGCCGGCCTCCCTCGCCCACCGCGCCGCCTCGCTGCGCCCTCAACGCCGGCGGCCGGCCTCGCTGCCCTCAACGCCGGCGTTGATCGAGAGAGAGAGAGAGAGAGAGCAGAGAGAGAGCAGAGAGAGAGAGCAGAGAGCAGAGAGAAAGAGCGATGATCGAGAGAGAGAGAGAGAGAGAGAGAGAGAGCAGAGAGAGAGAGAGAGAGCAGAGAGCAGAGAGAGAGAGAGAGAGAATTTTTTGATATATTATTAACAAAAAAACGGTAAAATTTGATAATTAACAAAAACGGTAAATAACTTAGTTTAACAAAAACGGTAAATAACTTAAAACTTGATAATTAACAAAAAAACCCGTAAAATTTGATAATTAACAAAAAAAACGTATATACGGAGAGGGGCGGCGAGGGGGGCGGCGATGCGCGCGGTGTTTTTTTAGGGATCGAGAGGGGACGGCGAGGGTTATAAATGTGTTGTCCTCGCCTCCCCTCTCCGTGACGCCGTCGTCTGCCGCCCCGTCTCGCGCTCTACCGCGACACCCTCTCCCACCCCTTCCTCGCCCCCTCCTTTTGCCACCGCCCTTTCGCCACCGCCACCGCCACCGCCCCCCTTCTTCACTTAATTAATTTGTTTTTACTACATGTTTTCAGGACTGACATAATGGCGGACGATAGAGCTGACCCGATTATGGACAACTATGATCCGGACGGTGAAGCACATATGTTCGGCATCATAAACGGCGATATTCTATATGTGCCGACCGGAGAAGAAGAAGATGATATCTCTTCTTATCTGAACCTTGACGGTGAAGATGAAGGGCGCCGTCAGCAAGATGATGCCGAACAAACGTCGATAAACGACGATCTTCAAATGGAAGTAGCAACCACCTCCGGCGCCGAGGTATATATATACATTGAGCCTCTGGTGATACAAACTAACTGATTTGAATAAATATGTGTGTACTAACGCGCGCGGCTCTTTCTTATTTTAGCCCTCGGCCGGATCGTCGAAACAATCGAGTACGTCGTCAAAGCGTGGCGCAACCAAGACGATGAAACAAGGAGAAACATGCACCATCGAGGTTGTCGACAGTGCAACCGGCAGGCCGCTGGAGCCCCGCAAGAACGCCACCAAGTTTGTCAGCCAATGCGGAGCCATTGTTAGAGACAACGTCTCGATCACCGTCCAGGAGTGGAATGAGCCAAAGAAGGCACGAATTGATGGTTTCACTTTTGTCGATAAGAGAACAAAAAAAGATTGCTTCAAGAAGCTTATGGAACATTTCGTTCTACCTCCGGAATACAACAAATTCGATGAGGAGGGTAACAAGATTGAGGAAAACAAGGAGAGGAGGAGGCTAGTCAAACAGTTCGCTCTTCATAAGATGGCCGACGCATTCCGGAAATTCAAGCAAAATCTAGCCCATGACTTTGTCAAGCAGAACAAGACTCCGGATTTCAAAGGACAATATGAGAAACTGAAACATGATTGGCCAGAATTTGTGAAGCAAAAGAAATCGGAGCAGTTCATTCAAATATCGAAAAAATAAGGAAAATGCGGCTAAGAAGGAGTACAATCATGTTATGGGGCCAGGAGGGTATCGCATTTGGGTGCCTAGGTTGGAGAAGATGGAGAACGAGCTGAGGGCGCGAGGAATCCGTCCAGGTACGGAGGGATGGGACCCAAGGGCCAAAAGCTGGTGGTACGGGCATGGGGGAACGCTGAACCCGGAGACAGGGGAGTGTGTTTACCGGGGCAAATTAATTAAACCCACCCAAGCCCTTATTAACGCAATGAGGGATGCTCAACAGGGGAAGATCAAGTTCAACAGAGAGAACGACGCGCTGACAAAAGCCCTCGGGAATCCTGAACACGGAGGACGTGTACGAGGCATGGGGCACATTCCGTGGAAAATAGGGTTCCCCCAGAACGATGACCCGTACGGTTACAGAAGCCGTAAGAGAAAGATGGATCGGGAAGCAGATGTTGTGGCGCGGTTGGCATCGGAAATGGATGTGATGAAGAAAACCATGAGTGTACTAGTAGCCGAAAGAGATGCAGCTCGGGTGCAGCATGAAGATCATCCAGCGGATCTCGGAAGCCAGCAGCGGAGAAGCAGCGTGGCTTCCACGGAGGCCCCACCGGCTGGTGCAGATGCACCGACGATCGAAATTACTGCACCGGAGCCTCTGGTGGTCGAAATTACTTCACCGGAGCCTCCTCGCTACCCCGTGGACGATATAAAGGAGATGAAAGAATGTCATCTGTATTATCCTATCGGGAACATGTCCATGAAGGTAGCCATCGGCAGTGCTTTACCATGTTTACCTGGAGCACTCCACCACAACAACCCCATTCAAGATGGCTATGCTCGTGTCACGGTGGAGGACATAGTCCAAGGGTTTGAGGACCTGGAGATTGACATTGCTACACCTGAAGGGGAGAAAAGACTTGGAGATGTCAAGCGCCATTTCATTCTATGGCAAAAGAAGTTTATCAAGTTTCCAGGCGAGGCGCCAAGGACAACAAGTCCACCCCCCTACGGTGAGGCGAGACGCCGCCCCCCAGTCCACAACGTCCGGCGGGTGATCAGCCGCCGCCCCCCAGTCCTCGTCCGGCGGGTGATCAGACGCCGCCCCCCAATCCACCTCCGGCAAAGAAGCAGAAGCAGTCCTGGATTATTAACCCGGACCCTTATGTACCTAAGACCACAAAGGTACCGGAGCCATCACTGAAGCCTCTCCCCACAAGGCCTTGGGAACGTAGTGCCGAGGAAGTCGACGCGGCCGCGGCTGCTGATTTGGAGAAATGGAAGGCGGACTGCAAGAAGAAAAGAGAGCCCGAGCCCAAGCCAGTATTTTCTGATGAGCAAAAGAAGTGGGCTAAGTCATTTTTGAGCACACCGTCCCAAGCCGCGAAGAATCTGCCTAACGACTATGCACGTGAACTTCGCAGGCAGGCACTCATGTTCAAGGAGAACAAAGAGCGGGAGAAGGCCGAAAGTAAAAAAAGCGGGAAACAAGTTGCCCAGCTCGGGGAACAAAGTAAACAATCGATTGCCCCGCTTATAGTGGAAGCCTTCTGTCCGGATGCCCCCGAGATCATACAAGCTGCGGCAGCACAGGGATTGACTGTAACGAGTGCCAGAGAACAAGCGGCCAACTTAGGTATTACTCTTCGTGAACTGTTAGGCCTTGATGAGGCGCCAGTGAAGGAGGTAGTAATTACATATGTCAAGAATGGGCCTCTCGTCGAGCCTGCGCAGGAAAAGGATCTACCTCCACAAATGAAAGGTCTGCTGAAATGGTACAAGGGTTACATAAAAAATAAAAACGCCAAAGAATATATTTATGCGGAAGTTAGACATGAGCATCACTTCAAACATTACTATGTACAAATTGAACTGAGTGAATTGTTCCAGCTTTTCAATCTGCGCGAGCTCGATAAATCTATCATCAGTTGCTACGTTCTGTAAGTGATTTATTAATTTCTACCCCATCTCGTTCATATTGCCTGCACTATATATATGTCCTAACTATATTGTTGTGTCCGCTATTATACATGCAGAATGAAGATTAAGGAATGCAGAGTAAGGAACATCCATGATGTTGGGTTCATTGACCCACACATCGTTAATGGACATGTGTTGGAGCGTCACCCCGCCGACGTGGAGGCAGACCTGTGGCACTTTCTTACAAAGCAGGAACTCAAAAGTGATATTCTATTTCCTTACCATTTTGAGTGAGTGTTTCTGTCTTGAGCACATTCTCTTTTGTTTACTCCATGCATGGTATGTGGCCGGCTAATCGATGAGTTATGCATGACGTACTGTGCATGTATCGTGTCCGCAGGTTCCACTGGATTCTGCTAGTAATTAAAGTTAACACCTCAGAATGTCTCGTCCACGACTCTGTGAATATGGATCCAAAGCTTTGGGGCGGCATGAGAAGAATGCTGCAGAAGTAATTATTTTCATTCATTTGCGCTCTATATCGATCGGCCTATTTCGTTCATTTCCTAATATCAAGTAACTAATTAATAACTCTCTTGTTCATTTAATTTTCTTTGCCTCGTAGGGTTTGGAGACGGTTCGTAGATACAAAGGTCGGTGAATTCAAAAAAGAGCTAGAATTCAAAATGTTAAAGGCTAAGAATGCTGGGGATATTCAGCCACCGGAGACCAATCTATGTGGATACTATGTCTGTGAGATGATCCGGAGATACACCTCTGAGCGGGTTCCGAGTGATACCAATGCTCAGAGGAATAACCTCCGGTGGATGCTTAGTCCAGAAGCTCGCTTCCGACCACTTCAAGAGGAACTAGCTGGATGGTTCAGCAGGGAAGTCCTCCATCCTAAAGGAGAACACTATTACGAGGACGTAGAACTTTATATGCATTAAATCATGTATGGAAACTTGTTCAAAATTGTATATGGTCATCCGATGATATTGAATATATATTGTATATTCCTCTTGAATTCTTTTTGGTTCTAATTTCAAATTTATTTGAAATTGTACATTCATATGCATGTATGTAGTACCGTAGAATATATGAAACTCCTTCAAAATTAAAATAAAGCACAAAAGAAATAAAACAATACAAATTAAACAGAAAACAGGTTTAGGGGGGGGGGGCTAAAACCCTAAACCTGTGGCGGCCTTTAGTCGCGGTTGGCCAGAAGAACCGCGACTAAAGGTCCTCCGCCCCGACGGCCGCCTGGCGCCCACGTGGACGGGCCGTTAGTCGCGGTTCTTAAGCAGCCGCGACTAAAGGTGGGGGGCTTTAGTCGCGCTTATTTGGTCGCGGTTGCGCAACCGCGACTAATGGCAGTTGCGAACCGCGACCAAAGGCCTTTTTTCCACCAGTGTGTTTTGGACTTGGATATCTGAAGAGCACACCAGCGTTGGAGCACACATATTATTGCTTCTTATTTACTCCAAAGCTGAGGTGTACTCTTTTTGGTTTTTACAAACATGTTGCCTAAATGCATTTATCTAGTTCCAAGAAAAGAAAAAGAGAAAATGAGCACATCAGTTAACTAAATTTTAGAAGGAGGTTGTGAGTCAATTTATTTTTTGAAGTGACACTACTGATAATCTAAAGCAATTAGATGCCAATATTATTGAAACACCCCAACATATTATTATCAGATACATCCTCCGTTTCAAATTACTTGTCTTAAATTTGTGTACATACTTATGTACCTAGACAAGGGACGGAGTAATATTTACAACGGAAAATTATATCATGGTTTATGGCCTTACAAGAATTTTTCCATATCAAAGTATGGAATTCCTTTTTTTCCACCATCGCAGCCGCTAAGCTCACTAATGGAGTCCGCCCTGGGGCCCTCGAAACTCCAGGGCCGGCCCTGAGCCCGCGTCTGGGGCAACGTTGTGTTCGTTGGTTTGGTTGATTGTTTGGTTAGGAACACTACCTGATAGCTTTATTTATAAAGTCAGGCGCAATCCCTTTTCTTTAAAAAAGATATCTTCAAGCAGTATGCGATTCACGAGGCCAAATGGAGTAGTTACCAGTTCAAAACTGTACACGAGTCTTCCTTCTGCAGGATTAATTACTACTCCTCCGGTCCTTTTTAGTTCGCATACAACATTTATCTGAAGTCAAGCCTCGTAAAGTTTGACCAACTTTATAGAAAAAAATACCAATATTCACATAATGTGAAATCAATATCAGTAGATGTGGCATGACTTAAATTTTTACATTATATAACTTTAGCATGGTAGATGCTCCTCCCTCTTTGTTCTCATGTATATCAGCACACGACGGTCGTCTTCGCCGTCGTCGTGTCGGCGTTGCTCTCCTCCCTCTTTGTTCTCGGATGATAATATGCTGGATGCAAATGCATCTGCAGAGGGAGCAACCTACTACACACTCGAAGGTGTACGTACGTATGATTGTGCTGGGATGGGCTGCGTATGGTGGGCCTTAAGTTTGCTGAAACAGAGGGTTTATTGTTTGATTGCTGTGTTGTGCTTAAAAAAATATATCTATTGCTGTGTCTGTGTGTAGTGAGTGGATTCTCGAAAATAAACATTGATGCTGCAACTTTACTCTAAAAAAAGTTGATGTTGCAAAACTAGCAACTGTCTGGCCAAAATCTCATGTCATAAAGTTGATTAAGACCGAACTCAGTTTCCCCCATTTCAGCTGAATTTTTGTACATTTTGAGTTCCTACTACTAATATTCACAGTGAAATTTCAAATCAAGCACAGGAACTTCCTTTCAGTTCACAAAATCACAAATAAGGATACAATCCAACTCGCCGTTCTAACGACTAAATTAACATCATGCAAGAGAAACACGAATACGTATCATGAGATATTTGCGTGTATTTTCATCAATGTGTGTGAAACAAAGGTCACTCCTCTTGTTTTCCATGATTTCACAATCTGCGATGGAAGCCTGAGAAATGGTCTAACAATTCTGAAGGCAATTCTACAACAATCGGACAGTGGTAGAATAAGCAACAGATGGGACTATGGAGCTTCAGTGTTGTCATGAATCGCATACCCATGCCCAAGTTGCCCCCAGAATCAAAACCCCACCCATATACCCATGCCAACATGAACAAAAATCTGCTCATGCCCGTACAATCCAGATAACCATATGCCGGATGGGTACAGCTTAGCACTAGCAGTAAACAAAAATATACTTCATCGATAGCAAATTCAAGAGAAAACAGTTATTTAGATTCAATGTCTTCATTAATCCATAGTGGACAAGCTGACAATAAACGTGAGTAAATAACCTGACTAAGTTCACACAGCTGATAGCACATAACTTGAAGTAGCCAAGGAGTAAGCACAATTGCGCAAATAGCAGATCTCATTATTGTAACTAGGAAGAGCTAAAGAAGAGCAGCTCCAAGTCCCCACACCATTTCATAGGTGCAAACTGCAGCAGCCCCAGCAGCTCTGAGTCTTTCACTCTTAAGTGATCATTGGATTAGACTAATGGGAAGTCTTTCCCCTTCTTCTTTATAGAATGATACGCACACTCGTGCGTATTCGAGAAAAAATGTCAGATTATCGGGTTGGTTTCGGCATAGGCCCGCAGGCATAGAATTGTGCCAATGCCCTGCCCACATGAACAAAAACTTATCCAAACCCAGCCCATGGGTAAAATTGCAAGGAAAGAGAGGACCTATGTTCGATTCCACCATAGGTGGCCTATGATGGAGAAAGCGGCTGCTGCTTGCCACAATGGCACAATCAAACATTGGGGCACATAGTCACAGGAGTAGTAGACATGGGAGCGCTCAACAGGTTGATATGAGAACATTATAACTCCAGCGTACACATTAGAATAATTTTCTAGTAACTATGAAATAACCTTGCGAACTCCCCAAGCTACATGCGGCATAAATTCCACTGCAAACTGTTCTCAACAATCATCTAATAATAAACGTCAAGAACTCTGTTTCATTTTCAAATAGACCATCTCCAGATTCATCATAAATTAAACTTAAGAGCACACACACAGGAAATAGAATCCAGAGACCAAAATGCATAAGCGAGCACCAGCGAAGCCACGTCGACAAAATACATGGGCATAGCATATACAGGATCATATATGCACTAGCAAAGCAATGGGCGTGGAACACATAGGACCATATATGCTCTAACCTGCCAAGTTTAGGGTGTCGATCGTTAATATTGAGAGTCGATGGACTAAACTACTCGTGTCTGCCAAGTTTTTATACCACGGGCATCATTTGCTCATAATGATATAACAAGCCAGCGGAAATAATAACTTGCAATACCTGGACCTGGACATCTTGAATTCTGGACTTACACAAAAGTGGGTAGATCTAACCAAGACAACAAGCATAGAACCGTAGCAAGATATCATCGTCAGTCAGATAACAAAAGGTAATATCCGTAGTACCGATAAAATTACCTGAGTTCTAGTTTTTTTATTCCTCTGACTAGCCAAGCCACTTCTAGGCTTCTAGCCAAGAGAGTTCACCTTGTTGCATAAAGAAGAGGAGGCCACGCCATCAAATAGGGATAGGAAAAATCAGAGTTGGTGATAGGGCAGACCTTGTTCAGCTTCTCTGTTTCAGTGCAGAAGGATAGCAACCAGCAAGAACTAGTAGGATTCGATGCCTCGTAGGTAGACAAATACACGATGCCACCCATGATTGCCTTAACCTCCAGTACAGGGTCTTCATCTAAACATGGTACCTCCAATTCACGGATCTCATCCAGCATCGATTTGTCTGTGTCCGGCATCCAATTGTCGACACCCCCTGCGGTGGCTCTCCGGACCCAAACTTTGAGCAGGAGATCAGTTGCCCAGGCGACACACAGCTTTCCATCACTGGTCTCGCCGACCTTGACACCCTTGTAGTTGGGTTGCATATGCGGCGGCGGATCCATCCGGGAGAAGTGCAGTGTCGCGGTGTTCAGCACATGGATATTGTCTGCAGATGCCCAGTAGACACACCCGTTGACAAGCGTACCATTGTCTCTTGCCGTCAGCCGCAGGCTCCCCGCTTCTGGGGAGATCTGCCACGCCCTGCTGTCCGCGGAGAAGACAGCGACCTTGGCTGCTCTCCTTTAGATGCAGAGCAGGCGGAGCGACCGGCGGTCCTCTTGGGAGGTGAGGACGTGGAACTCAACCTCGGCCACTTCGGGGTCTTCGGCGCAGATCTCTGCGTGCGGCGGTGAGAGAAGATGCAGGCGCCGCGTGAGGGGGTCGTAGACGGCCGCCCGCTTGGTGAGCAGGTGGTAGAGAAGCACGTACCCATCGCGGCACTCGGTCATCGACCATCCGGGGCCGTCCACGTATCTGTCTTCCAGTTCGTCTTCGCCTTCTTCTTCTTCCCCTTCGCCTTCACCTTCGCCTTCTTGTTCGTCTTCGGGGACCCGGGTGAGGAAGACGTCGGCGCGGCGGACGGCCGCGGCGTGGTCCGGGTCAGACCGGCGGCGGACGGGCACGAAGGCGGGCATGGCGGGCCCGTAGATGTCGAGGAAGACGCCCAGGAGCGGGGCCGGGTGGAGGTCGCGGAAGCGGCGGCGGAACGCGGGGGACGAACGGACGGCGTGGAGGAAAGTGGGGCAGGTCAGCGCGGCGCGGACGAGGGTCGGGAGGGAGGGCAGTCGGAGCAACACCTCGCGCAGGAGGTCGTCGCCGAGGGCGCATATGGTGGTGGGACTGGATTTCTTCTGCGACGGCGGCAGCTCACTGGAGGCCATGGGGATGGGCGGCTCGGGAGGCCACGGACAATGGGGAATCAGGGGCTGCTCGCTCCTTCCAGAGTTAATGGGAACCACGGACAATGCCACCACTGTACATGTATAAGGCCAACCCCAAAGAATGTCCGCCTCGTCCGCTTTTCATCCGTGTGATATGGCAATGGGATCGTGTCTGTCTGAATTTGTGCATGCATCGGCCATGTACCCAACGCATGGCGCTATTTCGACCGCATCTCGTCTATTTGAAAATATAATAACAAATATCTAAAATTAAACAGGACAATAGTTACACGTCTGAAATAGTCTTATTACAACCCAATTGAATTAAAAATAATATTAAGTAGTCTTATTACAATCCAATTGAAAATTGATTGCACGAAAAGAAATTAAACTGATAGATAGATCTATTAGTTGCCAATGTAAGTCCACGTATGCTCAACCAAGTCATCTTGAAGCTGGACATGAGTATGTCAAACACGCAATTTCCGATGAAACTCGACAAACTGTTCAAAGGTTGTAGGAGGTGGATGCTCAGACTTAACATTTTCACCCTGAAAATCAAACCCTTGGTCATAGATGCTATCATCGCGCTCATCCTCCACGATCATGTTGTGCATGATCAAACAAACAGTCATCACCTCCGAAAGCTTCTTCGTGCTCCATGCCAATGCAGGGTTACGAACGATACCCCACCGAGACTGAAGCACACCGAAGGCACACTCCACATCCTTCCTAGCACTCTCATGCATTTGGGCAAACCTCTGTTTCTCTTCTTGCGGATTGGGTATGGTCTTCACAAGAGTGGACCACTAAGGATATGTACCATCAACTAGGTAATATCTCTTGTTGTAATGGTGACCATTGACCTCAAAGTTAACCTTCAGGGAGTGGCCTTCTGCAAGCCTTGCAAACACCGGAGACCGTTGAAGAACAATAATATCATTCTGAGAACCAGTCATGCCGAAGAAAGAATGTCATATCCAGAGATCTTGTGAATTCACATCTTCGAGTATAACAGTGGCATCTTTCACATGCCCCTTGTACTGCCCCTGCCAAGCAAATGGACAGTTCTTTCACTTAAAATGCATACAATTTATACTATCAAGTATGCCCGGAAAGCCCCACTTGGCATTGATTGCCAACAATCTTTCTGTATCAGCGGCAGTTGGCTCTTTGAGGTACTCAGGGTCAAATACTTCCACCACGGCCGTGCAAAAACTATACATTGAGAGGAGACATGTGGACTCACTTATATGAACATACTCATCCACAAGATCATCATGAATTCCATATGCAAGCATGCGGATAGCCGTAGTGCATTTCTGGTATGAAGAGAAACCAAGCGTGCCTAGGGCATCCTCTTTGCACTCAAAGTATGGGTCATGCACGACCACTTTCTCGCGAATACGATTGAACACATGTCTTCTCATTCAGAATTGGCGATGAAATTGAGTAGCCTGAAGAGTGCATCATCCTTAAAGTAATCTACATAGAGAAGGTGTGGCCTTTCTCCCTATTGCGGTTCAAGGCCAGAGCATGGCCGGGGATTGATCCCCTGAACCAAGGCCGCTTCCTACTAATGTGTTCATGTACGATCAACGCAGCCACCAGCTCTTCATCATCCGAGGATGAATCATTCGATGAAAAAATGAAGTTGTGAAAGAAAAACTCATCACCGCTATCCATTGTACCTTGTGAGCAAACCGTCGAACGCCCTGCGGTCGTGCTGGAGGCACACGTCTTTCTCCCCTCACAGGAAGCAAAGCAAGGTTTTGGGGGTCAGTGGTGCTGGTGGCCGCCCTGCCGCAATGAACGGCTTGCCGAAAGAGGTTGGGAACGACGGGCGATGCCGGCAGCCGTAGTTTCTCTCCCACCGGCAACAAGGAGAACGCCGGCAAAATGCTTTTCGGCACGCCTAACAGTGGTGCAGGCAGAGCGGGTACATCAATCTCATGCCCATGCTCAAGTTGCTCACGGACACAACCCCCCGCCCCCCTCCCAATACCCATGCCAACATGCAAAAAAGAATAACTTCTCATGCCCGTATCCACCAGGTACCCATCTAGTACTCCCTCCGTTCCGATTTACTCCTCGTGGTTTTAGTTCAAAACTAAAACCACGACGAGTAAATCGGAACGGAGGGAGTAATAGCTTAGCAGGGCACGACATTATAACTTAGTGATAACAAATTCATGAGAAAATGGTTATTTAAATTCAGTTTTCTTCATATACATCCATAGTGGACAAGCTGACAATCACAAACGTAAGATTAATAACATGACAGTTCACACAACTGATAGGCGCATGACATGAAGTAGCCAAGAAGTAAGCGCAATTGCGCAAATAGCAGTACCCATTATTGTAACTAGCCAACTAGGAGGTGCTAAAGAACAGCAGCTCCAAGTCTCTAGTACAGCACTTCGTAGGTGCAATCTGCAGCAACCCCAGCAGCTCTGAGCGACGGAGCCTTTCACTCTCCGGTGATAAAATCGCCCGAGTTCTAATCTTTATTCCTCTTCGTCAAAGCCCCTTCGAGTCCAGAATTCACAATTGGGCCATTGTATACAAGGAACTGCTTCAGGTTCCCCACCTTCGGGAAGATCTGCCACTCCATGCTGCCCGGCGAGAAGACGGCGACCTGCGCTGCCCTCATTTCCTTGGAGATGCACACGACGCGGAACGACCGGGGGTCCTCTTCGGGGGTGACCACGACGAACTCAGGTTCGGCGTCTTCGCGGGTCTCAACGGGCGGCGCGCGGAGGAGATGCAGGCGCCGTGTGAGCGGGTCGTAGACGGCCGCCCGCTTGGTGCTCCGGCTGACGAGAACCACGTACCCGTCGCGGCACGAGGTCATCGACCACCCGGGGCTTTTGTATCCGCCTTCGAATTCACTTTCTTCGTCGCCGTCGCCGTCGCCGCCTTCGCTTTCGTCTTCGTGTACACGTGTGAGGGAAACGTCGGCGCCGCGGACGGCAGCGGCATGGTCCGGGTCGTCGGACCCTTCGTCTTCAACGTCGGGGACGCGGGTGAGGAAGACGTCGGCGCCGCGGACGGCGGCGGTGTGGTCTGGATCGGACCAGTGGCGGTTAGGCACGAAGGCGGGCATGGCGGAGTCGTAGATGTCGAGGAAGACGCCCAGGAGCGGGGCCGGGTGGAGGTCGCGGAAGCGGCGGCGGAACGAGGGGGACGAGCGGACGGCTCGGAGGAAGGCGGGGCAGGTGAGGGCTGCTCGGACGAGGCTCGGGAGGGAGGGCAGGCGGAGGAACACCTCGCACAGAAGGTCGTCTCCGAGGCCGCATATGGTGGTGGGAGCGGCTGGTGCGGATTTCATGTTGGACGACGGCGGCGGCTCACTGCAGGCTATGGCGATCGCCGGCGGCAGTTCGGGAGGCCACGGGAAGATATGAGTGTGATTGCTCTAGTTCAAGAAAGAAATGGGACACGGACATTATGTAGGGCCGCCCCACCAATGAGGTCCAGAAGGAATGTGAGAAGTCGGCCCAGCATGCAAAGCCGGAAGAGAGAAAGGCACGACATTATTGTTCAGTTATCCTTATCTCAAGATTCTACTCTCTCCGTTCCTAAATATTTGTCTTTTTAGGGGGACTTCAACAAGTGACTACATACGAAGCAAAATGAACGAATCTACGCTTTAAAATATGTCTACATGCATCCGTATATTATGTTCATTTAAAATGCCTAGAAAGATAAATATTTGGGAACGGAGGGAGTAAAAAATATATTCTTTATCTCAAACCCCTCAAAAAAAGTTATCCTTATCTCAAAAGTGAAATGATTCTTTTTATATAAAAAAGGGGAAATGGTTTTATGAGAGCAGCGATTCGGTGATCAACTCATCTGCACCCTCAATGAAGAAAAACAATTCAAGACAAATACTAAAAATAAAAAAAAACTACTCAGATGTCTAAATGATTTGAAATTTGGAGCGGACCTCACGCGCCAAATTATCTACCATGCAAAAAATAGTTTTTAAAAAATCTGGTATTTTTTTGAATTTTTTTTCTTCATCGAGGGTGCAGATGAGTCTGATCACCGAATCGCTACTCTCATAAAACCATTTTCCCTTTTTATATAAAAAGAATCATTTCGCTTTTGAGATAAGGATAACTTTTTTGAGGGGTTTGAGATAAGGAATACACCAAATTATCTATCATGCAAAAAAATAGATTTTTTATCTCAAGATTCTAAAAAAAAGATATTCCTTATCTCAAACTCCTCAAAAAAAAGTATCCTTATCTCAATAGCAAAAATGTTTATTTTTTAAAAAAAAAGAAGGGAAAATGGTTTAGTTATGAGAGCAGCAATCCGGTGCTCAGGCGCTTGGTGCGTGAGGTACGCTATGAGTAGCTCTCTGCAAAAGAGGCAAATTTAGGGTTTGTAAAAAAGTTTATTGTTTATGTATTGTTCTAATTAAAAAAAAACTGAGAACTACTCATATGTTCAAATGATCTAAAATTTGAAGTGTACCTCATGCACCAAAGTATCCACCATGCAAAAAAATGGTATTTTTTGTATTTTTTCTTGACCGGATGCAGATGAGTTTGGACTTAGAAATGGATATTCGTTCAGTTATCCTCCACTCATGTGCTTCCGCACCCTCCCCCTCACCCCCGCCCACCATGCGAGTCACCGGCTCACTGGTCGTGGCCCTATTGCGGTGCTGCCATAGGCAACCCCAACTGTTGTGAGTGACAAACGGTGACACATGAGACTGCCCACTCATGATACTGTGAGCAACCGCCGGCGATGTTGTGAGTGATCGGCGGCAATGTTGCGGACCCAGACGACGATGCTATGTATGCCTGACAATGACAAGTGACCTAGCAAGCGATGCCGATGCTGCAAATGACAACACCAATGTTGCATACCCCAAGCGGTGATGCTACAAGGAGCCACTAGCGACGCATGGGCGTGTCAATGGTGTTGTGAGCAACCGGCTTGCAATGTTGTGAGTCGAGCGACCGCTGTGACGGTGCTGCAAGTCAGCCCTGGGACGGCAACCGGCGGTGCTATGACAGGTACATAGAGTGCTGGCAGCGGCGCTGCGCCGAGGCAACGAGGGTGAGAGACGTTGCTGCGAGCGGCATGGGAGGATAACTACGTGCGAGAGAGGCATTTGATGATGCCGTGCCCCAGGGTCAGAGGAACTCTTAGATCGCGGCTGTGCTGCGGGAGCAGCTATTTTGGGGGAGAATTTGAACGACAACGACATCTTGTGGAGACAGTCGTCATACAGGACGTCGTAGCGGCCTCTCGCAACTGGATCATGTCGAGGTCGTTACTTCTCGGCAATCCGGTCTTGATGGACCCGTCGCGCTCCCAGACAGAATCCCAACATGAACAGATTTCCTTCGGACACTGATGCACGAGGCACCATCCAGCGCCTTCCAGAAGTCCACGATTTAGAAGATCAGGTCACAAACATTATTGTTCGGTTTATCCTCTATGTCAATGCTGCGAACGGACTATGAGTCCACGACCTGCAGAGCCGAGTCTGGCTGGCTGAGCCAGACCACGTCGTGTGCGACATGCGTGTGGGTATTTCTACTGAACATGTTGTGTGTGTGTCAAATATGATAACTCCTTCCGTAGAGTAGTGATCTAAACGCTCTTATATTTCTTTACGGAGGGTTTACATAGTAAACATTTGAATCTATCTTTTTTCTCGAACCATGCAGGAGGACTGCATGTATTATATTAAAGATAGAAGAAGAAATACACGAGCAAACGTCCATCAAAGTTACAAGAAGGACAACCTAGACTTCAGCAAACAAAAAGACCCAAAGCCCTGACCACCACAACTGTCTACAAAAACCTCAAATAGAACGAAACTAAAATAATACAAAGGGACCTAGACTTGCTTCTGCCCAATGCATCGCGTCAATCTTAATCTGATTGGTGATTCCTTGAAGCGGTGTGTGCGAGTTTTCAAAAATTCTGCCATTTCTTCCCCTCCATATACTCCATATAATTAGTTGTACCATAGTGCTCAAGGAATTCCTTCTAGGTCCGTGGACTCTATTTCTGGCCTCTTGCCACCAATTCCGGAAATCAGGAGCATTTTGAGGGATGGCGTCTCTCTGATTTGCCCAAAGAAGCACTGAACTCTAAATGATGGTCACAACACTACAACCCATGAAAAGATGATGAACTGATTCTTGCGCAATATTGCAGAAACAGCATGCAGTCTTTGCTCGTCTCTTCGTTCTCTTCCTGCTCATCCCCAATTCCTCCAATCTAAGTAAACCTCCTGGATCTTGTGAGTATCATCCAGGACTCGCATGGTGCATAGAGAGCTTCTTCACGTATCGCCTGGCTTCGAGGACGCGGAGATCCACAGGGTAAGAACGCCACCGCCGTTAAAACGTACTAGTATCCAGTTCACGACTGTACATGAATCTTCCTTGTGCAGGATTAGTAACTTTGCAGGAATCTTTGTGTATATAACAGATCCAACTTCATACCGCATGCACTCGTGTATATAACTTTCTCGTACGCCTTGGCCGTGGCTGCTTCTGGTTGCAGGGAGCACTGACGGGAAGAGCGCCGACACGGTCTCCGGTGAAGGGAGGCATATGGTGGTCGTCTTTGCCGACGCCCGCACTGCTAGCCTCCATTTTTGTTCTCGCATGATAACAGGCCTGGCTGCATCCAGAGGGACAAAGACAGTCGAGGTGTATATGTATGATTGTGCTGGGCTTGGCTGCGTAATCTTCAGCCTGGGCCTTAAGTTTGGCGAAACAGAGGGTTTATTTGCTGAGTGGATTCTCGAAAGAAGAAGAAAAATGATGATGTCTAGTGAGTGAATTCCCTGTCTGATCAGTTGGTGTTGCAACTTAATAAAAAAAAAGCTGATGTTGCAACTAGCAAATGTCCTAAAACTTCATGTCATAAAGTTAATTATGACCGAGCTCAGCTTCTCCCCCTTTTTCAGCTACTAATACAAACTCAAGCACCGGAACTTCCATCCAGTTCACAAACAAGCATACGAGATCCAACTTACTGGTCTAACTACTTAACATCATATAAGAGAAACATGAAGGGAGCTAGCATTCTCAGCGATGAGTATTCAGTTCTGCAAAACAAAGGTCACCCTTCTTGCTTTACATGACTTGATAATCTATGGTGGAAGCCTGAGCAATGGTCTAACAATTCTCAAGAAAGTTATACAGCAATCAAACAATGCAAGAATAGACAGTTATGGAGCTTCAGGTCGTCATTTTACACAACCATTTCGCAATGGGTGAGGTATAGGACAGTTCCATCAATCTCATAGACTCACACCCATGCCCAAGTTGCTCACGGACACAACCCCCCCCCCCCCCCCCCCCCCCGGATGGGTGCTCATCTGGTAGTTTAGCAGTATAAACAAAATTGCACTTCATCGATTCCCTAAAAAAAACTCGGTTTCTTCATAAATCCATAGTGGACAAGCTGGCAATCACACATAAGTAAATAACATGACTGAGTTAACACAAGAAAAAAGTCCATTTTACTACCCTGAACAAAATTGGTGGTTCACATTACCCCTTAATCTATTTTTCTGCTCCTTTCACCCCCTAAACAATCCCAAAGCGGACAAAAATCATCCCTGGCTGGTTTGCCCGCTGGTCAAAGGTTGTATTTGACCAGTAGGCCCAAGGCACACACCCCACTGAACCCTAAATCCTCGCCCCTGTGCCCCATCGGCCATGGCCGCCGCCGGCTAAGGGCAACCGCCCCTGTGCCCTGGTTCACCAGCTCCCTCGTCCTCCCGCGGGACACCGGATCTATGCTGTCGGCACGTGCCTCAGCTCGCCTACTCGAGCCCCGTCGCCGGAGCGCCGCCCTGCTCCACTGGCCCGCCGACCCTACCACCTAGATGTCGCCCTGCTCGCGGCGCCGGCCCTTGCTGCCGCCTCCACGCCCATGGCCGGCCGCCTCTGGTCGACGGGAGGCTACGCCCTCTGCAGCCGCCATGACCGCTGCCCCGAGCTCCTCTGCGCACGGCTGCACCAGAGCACCACTGCGTCGATGCGTCGCCATTGAGGCCCTCCACGCCGGCGACCTCTACGCCCAGCGCTGCTCCGTCGCCAGCCGCTGCAGCACCTCCCCGCCATCCGTGCCCTTAGCTCCGTCGTGCTCCGGTTAGCCACCGGCTAAACCTATCATTAGTAATTAGTTAATCCACCCCCTGAGTCACTACCAAGTGGGTCCCACTGCCTAATTAACTGCAGGCTAATTTCCTATTTCAGTTAAGTTCATCCTCGTGGCCCCACCCGCAGGTCAAAACCACCATTGACCAGCGCCACGTCAGCTGCAAGTTGAGACAAACCACCCAGGGGGGTCTTTTGTCCGGTATGGGTTTGTCTAGGGGGTGAAAAGAGCAGAAAAATATATCAGGGGGTAATGTGAACCACCAACTTTGTTCAGGGTAGTAAAATGAACTTTTTTCTTAACACAACGGATAGGGCATGACATGAAGTAGCCAAGGGGTAAGCGCAAAAAGCAGTTCTCATTATTGCAACTAAGAAGTGCTAAGAACAGCAGCTCCAAGTCTCTAGTATAGCACTTCGTAGGTGCAATCTGCAGCAACAACAGCAGCCCTGAGCCTTTCACTCTTGGTGATCATTGGGATAGAGATTCATGTTAGGTTATTGGGCATATGCCCCCAGGCACAGAATTATAGCGATGCCCTACCCATGGCCACAAAAAGTATCTAAACCCTGACCACGGGCAAAATTGCAAGAAAAGTGAGGACCTATGTCATCGGTGCCTGTGCTGGGGAAAGCGGTTGCTGCTTGCCCCAATCAGACATGGGGCAAATAGTCACAGGAGTAGCGGACATGGGCATGCTCAACAGGTTGATAAGATCATATCATCACTGTTGTCCACTGAGGCAACGTTATAACTCCAGCATATACATTTGGATAACTTCCTAACTATGAAAATCACCTGCGGGCGACGTGCTAACTCCACAAGGAACATGTGGCATAAATTTCATTGCATTTATTCTAAACAGTCAATAAATAAATAAATGTCAAGAACACTATTTCATTCTAAAATAAACTACCTCTAGATTCATAATAAAGTAAACTTAAGAGCAGACACAGAGGAAAAAGAATCCAGGAAAATAAATGCATAAAAGCAGAATGCGTAGGACCATAGATACTCTCGCCTGCCTATTTTAGGGCGTTGATCGTTAATTTTGGGAGTTGACACTACTGTTGTCAGCCAAGTTATTTACTTATTTTACCACGGGCATCATTTGCTCATAATGATAACAAGTCAACAGTAATAATAACTTGCAATTCTCAACTACACCTGCACCTGGACACCTTGATTTATAAAAAAGTGAGTAAATCCAACCAAGACTGGATATATAGAACCATAGCAAACATACCATCATCAGTTAATAAAACAGGTAATATCCAGAGTACAGATAAAATGACCGACTTCAAGTTTTCTTATTCCTCTTACTAGTCAAGCCCCTTCTAGCCGAGAGAGCTCACCTTATTGCCTACCAAAACAGGAGGCCACGCCATGATGTAGGGATATGAAGAATCAGAGTTGGTGATAGGGCAGACCTCCTTCAGCTCCTCTGTTTCAATGCAGAATGATAGGAAGCAGCCAGAAGAACTAGGATGCTCTACCTGGAAAGTAGACAGATACACAATGCCACCGATGATGGCCACGACCTCCAGTCTTGGGAAACGATCTACAAACTGTAGCCGGAGCTTGTCGATGTCGTCCACCAACTCAAATGTCCTGTTCAGTATCCATTTATCGACACCATTGTCATCTGCTCTCCGGAAGCAGACATCAAGAGTGAGTTCAGATGCGCAGGCCAAGCAGAGCTTCCCATCACTGGTCTGACCGACCTTGAGACCCATTCGCCGCATACGCCGCGGCAGAACCATCCGGGAGAATTGCAGTGTTGCCGTGTTCAGCAGATGAATAGCGTCTTCGCTTACGGATGCCCAGTAGACACACCCGTTCACTAGCGTACCACTGTCATCGTCCTGCAGCTGCAGGCGCGCCCCTTTTGGGGAGATCTGCCACTCCCTGGTGTCCAGCGAGAAGACGGCGACCCGCACTTTCCCCCTTTCCTTGCAGACGAAGACGACGCGGAGTGACCGGCGGTCCTCTTCCGAGGTGATCACGTGGAACTCGACTTCCGCCTCTTCGGGGTCTTCGCAGATCTCAACGGGCGGCGCGGGGAGGAGATGCAGGCTCCGTGTGAGGGGGTCGTAGACAGCCGCCCGCTTGGTTCCCCGGTTGACGAGAACCACGTACCCATCGCGACACCCGGTCATCGACCACCCGGCTCTGTCGCCTTCGCCTCCGTAATACCCGGACCACCCGAGGCTGTCGCTTTCCCCGTCGTCCTCATCGTCGGACCCTTCGTCTTCATCGTCGGGGACGCGGGTGAGGAAGACGTCGGCGCCGCGGACGGCGGCAGCGTGGTCCGGGTCGGACCAGCGGCGGATGGGCACGAAGGCGGGCATGCCGGGGTCGTAGACGTCGAGGAAGACGCCTAGGAGCGGGGCGGGGTGAAGATCGCGGAAGCGGCGGCGGAATTTCGGGGACGAACGGACGGCGCGGAGGAAGGCGGGGCAGGTGAGGGCGGCGCGGACGAGGGTCGGGAGGGAGGGCAGGCGGAGGAACACCTCGCACAGGAGGTCGTCGCCGAGGGAGCATATGGTGGTGGGGCCGGATTTCTTCTTGGACGGTGGGAGCTCACCGGAGGCCATGGCGATGGATCGTCGGCGGCGGCAGTTCACGGGAGGGCACGGGAAAGGGTTAGGGGAGGGTTATGGAAGAGTCTGGCGCGGGCCGCCGTCACTATGTCCACAAGGAATGTGAGCAATCGGCCCAACATTCAAAGAGGGCTCGAGCTTGTTGAAAATTTGGGCTTACACTAAAATCATTGTTGAATCGGACTCGCTCGATGTAACCCAATAAGCAACAAAAAATTCACACGGCCCAGAAGCAAAAAAAAAACAGTATCAATCAATCTCTTATATTCGGTAACCAATAAAACAGAGTAATCATAGACACATACCTATTTTATTAGTTTAAGAAATAGCTAGAAAAACTATACTTTATAAGCAAAACATAATCTTATTTTGTCTATTTGCTTTGCATCAAGATTTGTCCCGTATGGTCCTTGTATTTTCTTAAAAAAAATATTTGGCCTCGTGGCAACGCAGGGGCACATACCTAGTTGCAACTAAAATACATATTTTTTTGTATAGTTCTAAAATGTTTAGTAAGATAAGTAGCATGCATGGTGCATGTTAAGGTGGGTATTTTCTCGTGCATGGTGGCTCGATGAGTTGTCATAGTTGCATGTTATCATAATTAGAGATAATGGGAATCAACTACTTAGTTATACTAGAGATGATACCCGCGCATTGTTGTGGGAATCGGATGCAGTAATTTCTATGAGATTCAGTGGGTTGAAACATTAGTGTTTTGATTAGCCATATGAGAATTGATACTCGAGCACATATAATTTAATATATTTGATTATTTTATTGTTGTGGAAAAATATGTAATACATTATAATTAACATGCATGATTCATGTGAAGGTGGGTTTTTTCCCATGCATAGTAGCATAGTGAGTTGGCATAGTTGAATGTTTAGAGAACTAAATTTTATAGGGCATGCATGGTGGCATAGTTGCATGTCAAGATAATCGAGTTGGTGGGTTTTTTCATGCATAGTGACATAGTGAGTTGACATAGTTGCATGGCGAGAGAATTAAATTTTATGCGGCATGTATGGTGACATGATGAGTTGACATGGTTGCGTGTCAAGATAATTGAGTTGGTGAGGATATATATATATATATATATATATATATATATATATATATATAGGTAAAATGTTTAGGGCACCTAGGTGCCTGAGCACCTTGATGCCCGTTATGGCAAGTGATATTCATGGTGCATGATGTACAATCCATGACATTTGACTTTCCAAATTTTGTTTTCGTGCGCTATAAATTTTAATAGGCAGTAATTGCTTTCCAAAAATATATACTACTGATTTCTTTGCAATGATTCCTTTCCAAACAAAAAGGGTATGTATATACGCTCTAATTTTTAAGGTATCCAATATGACCAAACTATACGAAATATCGTCGCAAATGTTTGTATGTATAATTACGACGTATATTATGCAATTTTCTGATGTTTTACTTTTCATGGTATCTAGTATTAAAAAAAGTTAAGGCCAGTTCACACTTTTACCAACTAATATTTCTATACAAAATAAGGCGAACAAATAATATAAATGTGATCCTAATTATTTTTACTTTTAGGAATATATGATGCATGCTGATACCGACACATGATTTTTTTTCCTACGTACATATATATATCCACGCACAATTCTTTTTAGTCTAAGTAATGTGCGATTGCATACCAATACTCACACACGGTTTTTTCGTACGTACATGGACGTAAGATATCATACCCGTAAACTCTTTTCCAATACATGCATGCTTTGGAGATATACACAAAACTGATATACTTTGAATGGTACATAACCCAAAAAATGATACACTATTTTTTAACACACGTAAAATATTTTGAGATATACCCATAAATGATATTGGGGATATACCCAGAAATAGTATAATTTACGTATACGTAAGATCTTGACTAGGTATATGAAAAAGTTAGTACTTGACTAGGTATACAATTTTTATAGGTATATGAATTAGTACGTGACTAGGTATATGAATTAGTACATGACTAGATATATACAAATACCGAAGATATTGTACGCACAAACTAATTTTTTAATACATACATATGCCTTAAAGACATACCTATAAATAATATATTAGAAAAAGTATAATACATCAATAAAGTGCATGTATCATGCATGGATCATTAATTGCTAATTTTCTCTTTCTTGTTTAATGAGGGCATTAAGTGTCCATATCAAGCAATAATTCTTTTCTAATGACAGAGTCAACGTTTAAGGCATTAGTTCTAGTACTAATACAAGTGCACACATCTTAGTGTAATCCGACGGTTTGTAGGCAAGGTGCCCATGCACCTAGGTGTCCCATATGGGCGTCCTATATATATATATATATATATATATATATATATATATATATATATATATATATATAGGTTATGTGCATATATATATATATATATATAGGTTATGTGCATTCCATTTAGTGTAGTAGCAAAATGCATACACGTCAACTTTCTTTTATAGTGGAAACTTTACTGTTTATTAAATAAAATCTGGTGAGATGACATACAGAATATAGCCCAAAGGGATGTGAAACCAAACTTTGCACAATTCATTACAACTGTGGCAGAGCTTTTTTGCCAATCGGGCTCACACCTCTTTCCATTAATTTCTTAACGGAAATATCCAGTACAAGCTCTTAGTAACAACATAACACTAGTAGAAAATAGGGCTTTGGTTCGGGCCTGGCTAGCCCATTAGTCCCGGTTCAGTCACGAACCGGGACCCATGGGGGCAACGTCCCAGTTCGTGAGCCCAAGGAGCCAGCCGAGGCCTCGTGGGCATTGGTCTCGGTTCGTCTGGACCCATTTGTCCTGGTTCTAGGCACGAACCAGGACCAATGGGCCTCGCTCCTGGCCCACATACATTGGTCCCGGTTCATGGCTCGAACCGGGACAGAAGGTGGAGCTTTAGTCCCGGTTCCAGCCACAAACCGGGACAAATGAGCTGCCTATATATATCCCATCGCCGCAGCAGAGCACTCCACAGTGCTCTGTTTTTTCTGGCCGGCGAGGGGAGGGCATTTGGGTGCTCTAGCTCACCTCCTATACACATGAGGTGTTCGATGAAATGGCCGAGCCACACTAGTTAAGCTTTCTCCTCTCAAAGCTCGACCTCCAAGCTCCATTTCCCTGAGATTTGCATAGGTTTAGCGGTCCGTCACGTCCCGCCCCCGTCTTCACCGCCGTCGATCGCCTGCGTCGATCTCATCGCCGGCACCACCGTGGTGAGCCTCTTGTTCTTATCTTCTTTCTGAAAGAAAAAATATTCTTACTTTAGATAGATACTTGTCTAATTTTCTTACTTTTATTATTGGAGGCCCTTGTCCTGTATGGTTTTTATTGCCACCTCTATTCCGAAGGCCAAAATCTTCCGTTTTGAAAATTATTGGGTACATCTGCCAGGATTTTCTGAATGTGTTGCTGAGGTATGGAATATGCCTGTTAGAAAGTCTTCTGCTGCTGGTATAATTTCGGCTAAGTTTAAGGCTCTGCGCTATGCTCTTAAGAAGTGGCATGTCAGCCTTTCCAGAGTTAAAAACCTAATTGCAGACTGTAACAAATTGATCCTTTTCTTTGATGGTTTGGAAGAGCTTCGACAACTTACTTGGCCGGAGATGAATTTTAGGAAGATTGTCAAAATTCATCTTGAGGAAATCCTTCGCTTGCAATTCATTTACTGGAAACAGCGATGTACTATCAGATCAATCAAAGTGGGTGAGGAAAATACCAAATTTTTCCACGCCATGGCTATTGAACGTTATCGCAGGAACACTATCTCCTCCATTAAGAATACTGCTGGCAAGGTGGTAATTGATCATCAACAGCTTGCCTCCATGTTCTGGTCTAATTTCAGATTGCGTATGGGGCAGTCCAAGGGCATTCGCATGCAGTTTGATCTTGACAGGCTTCTGTCTAGAGTTGTTGGGCTTGAGGCTCTTTCAAGGCCTTTCACAGAGGAAGAGGTGGATGATGTCATTAAGCATATGCCCACAGATCGTGCCCCTGGGCCGGATGGGTTCACTGGTCTCTTTCTGAATTGATGCTGGAGTATTCTTAAGAAGGATTTTATGAGTTTGGTTACTGAATTTTATGAAGGAAAGTGCAATTTGGAGTGTCTTAACACCTCTCTGATTACCCTCATCCCTAAGAAGTTAAACCCTGAGTTTGTTGGTGACTTTAGGCCAATTTCGCTAACAAATACTTGCTTAAAATTCTTAACCAAGCTCCTGGCGAATCGGCTGCAGAAAGTAATTCTCCAATGCATCCACCGTAACTAATATGGTTTCCTCAAGCGTTGTTCTATACGAGATTGCCTTGCATGGTGTTTTGAATATTTACACCAATGCAAAGCTTCTAGGAGGCCCATTGTTTTATTAAAACTGGATTTCACTAAAGCTTTTGATACGATTGAACACGAAGCCATTCTCAGAATTCTTCAGTGTAAGGGTTTTGATGAGCGTTGGAATGGATGGGTCAGTAGCTTGCTTTCTTCTGGGTCTTCATCGGTTCTTCTTAATGGTGTCCATGGCCAGCACTTTAAATGTAAAAGTGGAGTTCGTCAAGGTGATCCTTTATCGCCTCTACTGTTTGTTATTGTAGTGGATTTACTACAATTTGTAGTAAATGACATGTGCAGCCGTAATATCCTCACCTTGCCAATCCCAACAAGATCGAATGATTACCCAATTGTACAATACGCGGATGACACTTTGATTGTTCTGCCTGCTATTGATAGCCAATTAATTGCTCTCAAAGATATGTTGCAGAAGTTTGTTGAGTCCACGGGCCTACGTGTTAACTTCAGTAAATCCTTCCTGATCCCAATGAACTTGTCTGTAGAGGAAGGAGTCCGAATTGCCTCTTTGTTAGGATGCTCTGTTGTCTCAATGCCTTTCACGTACCTTGGTTTACCCATGGGCACGTCCAGGCCGACCATTTATGATCTAAGGCCTCTAGTTGATCGAATTGAGCGAAGATTATCTGCTTCATCTTGTCTTCTTAATCAGGGCAGTAGACTGCAACTTCTTTAGTCAGTCCTCACTTCAATGCGAATATATTTCCTCTGCTCTTTATCCCTTCCGTAGGGTATCCTCAAGCAAATCGAACGGATTGAAAGACAATGTCTCTGGAGAGGGAACACTGATAATCCTCGTCAATCTCTTGCTGCATGGGATTTGTTTTGTCGACCAAAAAGCATGGTGGCCTGGGTGTCACACATTTGGGAGTTCAGAATGAAGCCCTCCTGATAAAGCATTTGTTCAAGTTTTTTAACAAGAGAGATGTCCCGTGGGTTGAGCTTATTTGGGATTCTTATTATCACTCATCACCTCCACAAGTTACTCAACTTTGTGGCTCATTTTGGTGGCGTGACGTGCTGAACCTATATGACAAGTTCTGTCGGTTGGCCCCTCCACAGGTGCATGCAGGAGACACGATGGTGTTTGATGTCTACTACACAATCTTCTTTTTGTAGACGTTGTTGGGCCTCCAAGTGCAGAGATTTGTAGGACAGTAGCAATTTTCCCTCAAGTGGATGACCTAAGGTTTATCAATCCTTGGGAGGCGTAGGATGGAGATGGTCTCTCTCAAGCAACCCTACAACCAAATAACAAAGAGTCTCTTGTGTCCCCAACACACCCGATACAATGGTAAATTGTATAGGTGCACTAGTTCGACGAAGAGATGGTGATACAAGTGCAATATGGATAGTAGATAAAGGTATTTGTAATCTGAAATTATAAAAACAGCAAGCTAACAAATGATAAAAGTGAACGTAAAAAGTATTGCAATGTGTGGAAATAAGGCCTAGGGTTCACACTTTTGCTAGTGCAAGTTCCCTCAACAATAATATCATAATTGGATCACATAACTATCCCTCAACATGCAACAAAGAGTCACTCCAAAGTCACTAATAGCGGAGAACAAACAAAGAGATTATGGTAGGGTACGAAACCACCTCAAAGTTATTTTTTCCAATCAATCCGTTGGGCTATTCCTGTAAGTGTCACAAACAGCCCTAGAGTTCGTACTAGAATAACACCTTAAGACACAAATCAACCAAAACCCTAATGTCACATAGATACTCCAATATCACCTCAAGTATCCGCGGGTATGATTATACGATATGCGTCACACAATCTCATATTCATCTATTCAACCAACACAAAGGACCTCAAAGAGTGCCCCAAAGTTTCTACAGGAGAATCACGACGAGAACGTGTGCCAAGCCCTATATAGGTTCATGGGCGGAACCCACAAGTTGATCACCAAAACATACATCAAGTGAATCACGTGATATCCCATTGTCACCATAGATATCCACGACAAGACATACATCAAGTGTTCTCAAATCTTTAAAGACTCAATCCGATAAGATTACTTCAAAGGGGAAACTCAATTAATTACAAGAGAGTAGAGGGGGGAGAAACATCATAGGATCCAAATATAATAGCAAAGCTCGCGATACATCAAGATCGTATCATCTCAAGAACACGAGAGAGATAGAGAGAGAGAGAGAGAGAGAGAGAGAGAGAGAGAGAGAGAGAGAGAGAGATCAAACACATAGCTACTGGTACATACCCTCAGCCCCGAGGGAGAACTACTCCCTCCTCGTCATGGAGAGCAACGAGATGATGAAGATGGTCACCGGAGAAGGATTGCCCCCTCTGGCAGGGTGCCGAAACGGGTCTAGATTGGTTTTCGATGGCTACGGAGGCTTCTGGCGGCGGAACTCCAGATCTATTGTGCTCACGGATGTTTTCAGGGTATATGGAGATATATAGGCGGAAGAAGTACGTCAGGGGGGCCACAAGGGGCTCACGAGGGTGGAGGGCGCGCCCAGGGGGGTGGGCGCGCCCCCTTGCCTCGTGACCTCCTCGCAGATCCCCCGACGTGCACTCCAAGTCTTCTGGGCTTCTTTCCTTCCAAAAATGAGTTCCATGAAGTATCAGGTCAATTGGACTCCATTTGATTTTCCTTCTCTTCGAAACCCTAAAATAGGGTAAAAAACAGAAACTGGCACTGCGCTCTGGGTTAATAGGTTAGTCCCAAAAATGATATAAAAGTGTATAATAAAGCCCATAAACATTCAAAACAGTAGATAATATAGCATGGAGCAATCAAAAATTATAGATACGTTGGAGACGTATCAGCATCCCCAAGCTTAATTCCTGCTCGTCCTCGAGTAGGTAAATGATAAAAACAGAATTTTTGATGCGGAGTGCTACTTGGCATAATTTCAATGTGATTCGTCTTAATTATGGTATGAATATTCAGATCAATAAGATTCAAGACAAAAGTTCATATTGACATAAAAATAATAATACTTCAAGCATACTAACAAAGCAATCATGTCTTCTCAAAATAGCATGGCCAAAGAAAGCTATCCCTACAAAATCATATAGTCTGGCTATGCTCCATCTTCACCACACAAAATATTTAAATCATGCACAACCCCGATGACAAGCCAAGCAATTGTTTCATACTTTTGATGTTCTCAAACCTTTTCAATCTTCATGCAATACATGAGCGTGAGCCATGGACATAGCACTATAGGTGGAATAGAATGGTGGTTGTGGAGGAGACAAAAAGGAGAAGATAGTCTCACATCAACTAGGCGTATCAACAGGCTATGGAGATGCCCATCAATAGATATCAATGTGAGTGAGTAGGGATTGCCATGCAACGGATGCACTAGAGCTATAAGTGTATGAAAGCTCAAAAAGAAACTAAGTGGGTGTGCATCCAACTTGCTTGCTCACGAAGACTTAGGGCATTTTGAGGAAGCCCATCATTGGAATATACAAGCCAAGTTCTATAATGAAAAATTCCCACTAGTATATGAAAGTGACAACATAGGAGACCTTCTATCATGAAGATCATGGTGCTACTTTGAAGCACAAGTGTGGTAAAAGGATAGTAGCATTGTCCCTTCTCTCTTTTCTCTCATTTTTTTATTTTTTTATTTTTTATTTGGGCCTTCTCTTTTTTTATGGCCTCTTTTTTTCTCTTTTTTTATTTAGGCTTCTTTGGCCTCTTTTATTTATTTATTTTTGTCCGGAGTCTCATTCCGACTTATGGGGAAATCATAGTCTCCATCATCTTTCCTCACTGGGACAATGCTCTAATAATGATGATCATCACACTTTTATTTACTTACAACTCAAGAATTACAACTTGATACTTAGAACAAGATATGACTCTATATGAATGCCTCCGGCGGTGTACCGGGATGTGCAATGACTCATGAGTGACATGTATGAAAGAATTATGAACGGTGGCTTTGCCATAAATACGATGTCAACTACATGATCATGCAAAGCAATATGACAAGGATGGAGCGTGTCATAATAAACGAAACGGTGGAAAGTTGCATGGCAATATATCTCGGAATGGCTATGGAAATGCCATGGTAGGTAGGTATGGTGGCTGTTTTGAGGAAGGTATATGGTGGGTTTATGGTACCAGCGAAAGTTGTGCGGTACTAGAGAAGCTAGCAATGGTGGAAGGATGAGAGTGCGTATAATCCATGGACTCAACATTAGTCATAAAGAACTCACATACTTATTGCAAAAATTTATTATTTATCGAAACAAAGTATTACGCGCATGCTCCTAGGGGGATAGATTGGTAGGAAAAGACCATCGCTCGTCCCCGACCGCCACTCATAAGGAGGACAATCAATAAATACATCATGCTCCGACTTCATCACATAACAGTTCACCATACGTGCATGCTACGGGAATCACAAACTTCAACACAAGTATTTCTTAAATTCACAACTACTCAACTATCATGACTCTAATATCACCATCTTCATATCTCAAAACAATTATCAAGTATCAAACTTCTCTTAGTATTCAATACTCTATATGAAAGTTTTTACTATTCTTGGATGCCCAACATATTAGGATTATTTAAGAAAATTACCATGCTGTTTAAAACTCTCAAAATGATATAAGTGAAGCATGAGAGTTCATCTATTTCTTCAAAATAAAACTACCACCATGCTCTAAAAGGATATAAGTGAAGCACTAGAGCAATCGACAAACTACTCCGAAAGATATAAGTGAAGATCAATGAGTAGTCGAATAATTATGCAACTATGTGAAGACTCTCTAACATTTAATAATTTCAGATCTTGGTATTTTATTCAAACAGCAAGCAAAACTAAATAAAATAACATGACGCTCCAAGCAAAACACATATCATGTGGCGAATAAAAATATAGCTCCAAGTAAAGTTACCGATGAGCGAAGACGAAAGAGGGGATGCCTTCCGGGGCATCCCCAAGCTTAGGATTTTGGTTGTCCTTGAATATTACCTTGGGGTGCCTTGGGCATCCCCAATCTTAGGCTCTTTCCACTCCTTATTCCATAATCCATCGAATCTTTACCCAAAACTTGAAAACTTCACAACACAAAACTGTAGAAAACTCGTGAGCTCCGTTAGTATAAGAAAATAAAACACCACTTCAAGGTACTGTAATGAAATCATTATTTATTTATATTGGTGTTAAAACTAATGTATTCCAACTTCTCTATGGTTTATAAACTATTTTACTAGCCACAGATTCATCAAAATAAGCAAACAACACACGAAAAACAGAATCTGTCAAAAACAGAACAGTCTGTAGTAATCTGGATCAAACGTATGCTTCTGGAACCCCAAAAATTCTAAAATAAATTTATGGACATGAGTAATTTATCTATTAATCATCTTAAAATAGAATTAACTAAATAGCACTCTCCAAATAAAAATGGCAGCAATTCTCGTGAGCGCTAAAGTTTCTGTTTTTTGACAGCATGATCAACAAGACTTTCCCCAAGTCTTCCCAACGGTTCTACTTGGCACAAACACTAATTAAAACATAAAAACTCAATCATAACAGAGGATAGATAAATTATTTATTACTAAACAGGATAAAAAAGCAAGGAACAAATATAAAGTTGGGTTGCCTCCCAACAAGCGCTATCGTTTAACGCCCCTAGCTAGGCATGATGATTTCAATGATGCTCACATAAAAGATAAGAATTGAAACATAAAGAGAGCATCATGAAGAATATGACTAGCACATTAAGTCTAACCCACTTCCTATGCATAGGGATTTGTGAGCAAACAACTTGTGGGAACAATAATCAACTAGCATAGGAGGGCAAAACAAGCATACCTTCAAAACTTTAAGCACATAGAGAGGAAACTTGATATTATTGCAATTCCTACAAGCATATATTCCTCCCTCATAATAGTTTTCAGTAGCATCATGAATGAATTCAACAATATAACCATCACATAAAGCATTGCTTTCATGATCTACAATCATAGAAATTTTATTACTCTCCACATAAGCAAAATTCTTCTCATTCGGGATAGTGGGAGTATCATAAGAGACTTGGATACTATAAATTGTTTCCACATTAAAAGAGTAATGTTTAGAAAAGGGGTAACCATAATCATGGCAAGTTTTATAAATATAATCCTCACTACTTTTTATAGCATATGTATCATCACAATAATTATCATAAGTAGGAGGCATGCTATCATCATTATAAATTTGCATATCAAAACTTGGGAGACTAAAAATATCATCTTCATTAAACATAGCATCCCCAAGCTTGGGACAAACATTAATTGCAGAAAATATATTCTCAAAAACATCATCTTCATCAAACATAGCATCCCCAAGCTTGGGCCTTTTCATATCATAAGCACAATCACTCTCATCATTAATAGTATGGATAGCACCAATAGTATAGCAATTATCATATTCTTCCAAGCAAGTGCCAAAAATATTTTTAAGATCATAAGAAGTATCATTATCTTCCACAATTATATTCTCATGAGGCACAATAGTAATAGGAGCAGCATTATTTGGGAGAGATATCTTTTTACCTCTCTTCCTTTTTCTTTTCTTCTTCTTCACCGCATCATGTGTGGGTTCAATCCTCTTTTTGGAGCTCCTTATTAATGAGATTGGTTGAATAGGAGGCTCCTCCTCGTTACCTGATTCATCATAAGAAATAATAGGAGGATATTGGGAAGTCTCTTCCCATTCATTCTCTTCATCTTCTATTTGTTTTCTTTTCTTTATGTAGTTGGCAATATAAGGATTTTCAATACAATTCATCGCACAATACATATAAATTTCCTCTAGATCAAAATGAAGAATTCTATCAAGGGAAAATTTTGGAATATCCTTAGTTATACGTTCCATTTCTTCGTAACCCATAAGCAAACTAAGTTCATTATAATGTGCAAGGGAAATCAAGTCATCACAATTTTTGGACATGATTAGATCATGAAACAATTTGCATCGGATAGTTAAATGACCACGTTCATTACAAAGCTCACAAGTATGGCCAAGAAAATTTAAATTTGCAGCACAATCATCTAGCCTTTCTTGCAACAGTTTAGTTTCTAAGTACTTATGCTTCTTGCAATATCTATCTTCTCTATTTGGTGTGTACTTACAAACCCAATGCACTCCACAAAAATTGACATGTTTATAGGAGACATTTTCATCATAACTAGTGCAATCATCATTAGTATCATGGATATTCAAACAATTCGTACTAACAACATTGCAATCATGCTCATCATTCAAAGATTTAGTGCCAAACATTTTATAGATTTCTTCTTCTAGCACTTGAGCACAATTATCCTTTCCATAATACTCACGAAACATATTAAAAAGGTGAAGCGTATGAGACAAACTCAATTCCATTTTTTTATAGTTTTCTTTTATAAACTAAACTAGTGATAAAACAAGAAACTAAAAGACTCGATTGCAAGATCTAAAGATATACCTTCAAGCGCTCACCTCCCCGGCAACGGCACCAGAAAAGAGCTTGATGTATACTACACAACCTTCTTCTTGTAGACGTTGTTGGGCCTCCAAGTGCAGAGGTTTGTAGGACAGTAGCAATTTTCCCTCAAGTGGATGACCTAAGGTTTATCAATCCGTGGGAGGCGTAGGATGAAGATTGTCTCTCTCAAGCAACCCTACAACCAAATAACAAAGAGTCTCTTGTGTCCCCAACACACCCAATACAATGGTAAATTGTATAGGTGCACTAGTTCGGCGAAGAGATGGTGATACAAGTGCAATATGGACAATAGATAAAGGTATTTGTAATCTGAAATTATAAAAACAGCAAGGTAACAAATGATAAAAGTGAGCGTAAACGGTATTGCAATGTGTGGAAATAAGGTCTAGGGTTCATACTTTCGCTAGTGCAAGTTCCCTCAACAATAATATCATAATTGGATCACATAACTATCCCTCAACATGCAACACAGAGTCACTCCAAAGTCACTACTAGCGGAGAACAAACGAAGAGATTATGGTAGGGTACGAAACCACCTCAAAGTTATTCTTTCCAATCAATCTGTTGGGCTATTCCTATAAGTGTCACAAACAGCCCTAGAGTTCGTACTAGAATAACACCTTAAGACACAAATCAACCAAAACCCTAATGTCACATAGATACTCCAATGTCACCTCAAGTATCCGCGGGTATGATTATACGATATGCGTCACACAATCTCATATTCATCTATTCAACCAACACAAAGGACCTCAAAGAGTGCCCCAAAGTTTCTACCGAAGAATCATGACGAGAACGTGTGCCAACCCCTATGCATAGCTTCATGGGCGGAACCCGCAAGTTGATCACCAAAACATACATCAAGTGAATCACATGATATCCCATTGTCACCACAGATATCCACGGCAAGGCATAAATCAAGTGTTCTCAAATCTTTAAAGACTCAATTTGATAAGATTACTTCAAAGGGGAAACTCAATTCATTACAAGAGAATAGAGGGGGGGGGGAGAAACATCATAAGATCCAAATATAATAACAAAGCTCGCGATACATCAAGATTGTATCATCTCAAGAACACGAGAGAGAGAGAGAGAGAGAGAGAGAGAGAGATCAAACACATAGCTACCGGTACATACCCTCAGCCCCGAGGGAGAACTACTCCCTCCTCGTCATGGAGAGCACCGGGATGATGAAGATGGCCACCGGAGAAGGATTGCCTCCTCTGGCAGGGTGCCGAAACGGGTCTAGATTGGTTTTCGGTGGCTACAGAGGCTTCTGGCGGTGGAACTCCCGATCTATTGTGCTCACGGATGTTTTTAGGGTATATGGAGATATATGGACGGAAGAAGTACGTCAGGGGGCCACGAGGGGCTCACGAGGGTGGAGGGCGCGCCCCCCTGCCTTGTGACCTCCTCGCAGATCCCCCGACGTGCACTCCAAGTCTTCTGGGCTTCTTTCCTTCCAAAAATGAGTTCCGTGAAGTTTCATGTCAATTGGACTTCGTTTGATTTTCCTTTTCTTCGAAACCCTAAAACAGGGTAAAAAACAGAAACTGACACTGGGCTCTGGGTTAATAGGTTAGTCCCAAAAATGATATAAAAGTGTATAATAAAGCCCATAAACATTCAAAACAGTAGATAATATAGCATGGAGCAATAAAAAATTATAGATACGTTGGAGACGTATCAGTGTTCTGGCTTGATCGTTGGCAAGTCGATAATAGAGTGATTGCCCTTAAGGATCATTTTCCTAGACTTCACTCTTTTGCCATTGATGATATGATATCTGTCAAGGATTTCTTTGGTTACCAGTCAATGGTTGAGGGTTTCCATCTTGCCTTCTCTCCAGAAGCATACCTAGAACTGTCCCAACTTCAAGTTTTGTTGGATCCCATCAGTTTGGACCCAAATGAGAAAGATATTTGGAAATGGCCATCTAAATCTGGGGAGTATCAGTCTAAGCTGTATTATGAGTTCACCTTCTCTCACTTGGGGACTGATCCGATCCTTAAATGGATTTGGAAACATTCCTGTACTCTCAAGATCAAAGTGTTTGTGTGGCTTTTGTTGATGGATCGCCTTAATACTAGAGACATGATGCAAAGGAGACATTGACATATCCAGGATGATACTTGCATTCTTTGCCAGACTTCCATGCATGAAGACATAATTCACCTCTTTTTCTCCTATAACTTTAGTCAGAGAGTTTGGAATTATCTTGGAATTTCATGGCAGGCTCTACCCAACCAGTCCACCTTCGTGATGGCCTCAGCTTCTAAGAAAGAATTCAATAAACCTTTCTTTTTTTAGGTAGTTTTTACTGCAACTTGGAATATCTTGACTCAGAGGAATGGGAAAATCTTCAGAAATGAGGATCCTAGCTTTAGATCTTGGAGGAGGAATTTTGTGCATGACCTCTCTCTCTTAACACACAGAATCAAATGTAAATAAGGGATAGCCTGTTAACTTGGATAGCCTCCCTCCCCTAGTTCTCTTTGTAAGTGTTGTATTTAACTTTCTTTATTTTCTTCCCCTTTTGTACAGTGAACTTTTGTTTTGATGAATAAGGAGCTGTGAGGCTGTTGCCTTGCACTACATAGTCAAAAAAAATGTGACATAGATTTTATTTATGTAGGAGGTAGTTGAACCGGAAATTCCAACCGACCCTATTGTCGAGAGGTTAAATTTAGTTGAAGAAGAAACAATTACTTGAAGGAAAAATAAAAAAATGGAATTGCATGTTGCGGATGTCATCGATGATCACAAGATCAAGACGGATGCAATGCGGTTGAAGATGAGAAAGATTAGAAAATATGCCATTCATACCGAGGCTTGGTATCATTATGCCGTTGGATCAATTTTTACCTTGGTTGTGATTATGATCGCATTTGTTGTTGCGTTGAAAGGTTTTACATAGTTTCAGTGTATGGTTTAAGTAGATGCTCTGGAAAGCTATATGTTGTTCAATTTGAACTATGTATACTTTGGTTTTAATGTGATGATGAACTACTATTAATTTGGTCACTTATCTATCCATGTGAACCTATAATGGTTTTTGACACACATAATTATATATAATGCACGCAGATGAACCGTCAATGGATGTACGGTGACAGACACACATAATTATGTTTCTCAAAGTGGCTGAGGCAAACAAGCAGAATGGTTGCATGAAAAATAACAAATGAAGTCAGAATGGGTTGAAAATTGAGGATGTGGCTTTGGATGGTGCATTTTGAACACACAAAAAGTCTGGAGTTCAAATAAGTTCAAAAAAATGAAATCCCTTTGTAACAGATGAGTTTTCGTCTCAAACCCTGATACTTCGAAAGGGATTGTCCATTTTGTACACGAAGTGCATTTAGTTTTTGCCGTAACCCTCTCTACTTTTTAGCACATGCTATGTGGGTGAAATGATGATACCATGCCAATTTTCAACCTTTTCAGAGTTCATTTGAAATGCTTTTGAATTTTAGGGTCTTATAACTCAAAAAATCAATTAAAATATTCTGTTATGATTAAGTAAAACAAAACTATAATATTTTTAATAGAAAAAAGAAAATCAACTAATTTTTTATAGAACTCTAATAGCAAAAGGAATCAACTAAAAAGCTTTTATAAACCTCCAGTATTTTTTAAAATAAAAAATTATATAAAATTTATGCAACTAAAATTATCAAAGTATTTTCTATTCAAAACATGAAAAATAGAAAGAAACAAAATAAACTTTAATAAATAAGTAGAAACACAATAAATTAAATTAAAATTTAAGAAAATAAATAAGTAGAAACAAAATAAAATAAAATAAAAAACTTTTTAATAAAATAAATAAGTAGAAACAAAATAAACTTTAATAAAGTAAAATAAATAAACTTTAATAATAAATAAAGATAGCAACAATAAGTATTTTGTTGTAAGTGGAAAGAAAATAAAATAAATAAAGCAATTAAGAAAATAAAAACTCTTTAATAAAATAAATAAGTAGGAATAAAATAAACTTTAATAAAGTAAAATAAATAAACTTTAATAAAATAAATAAAAATAGCAACAGTAAGTATTTTGTTGTAAGTAGAAACAAAATAAAATAAATAAAGCAACAAAGAAAATAAAAAATTGCCACATACTGGGCCACCACAGCGTGAATACGACTAGAAACCCAACTAAGGGCCAGGATTCAGGCCCGCAGGAGGCCCACTAGGCCCACATATACATAGTCACAGATTAGGCCCGAAAGCCTGTAATTGAGAGGAGCTCGAGAGGATGGGCGCAGCAGCGCTTATAAACCACGGTCGAGCCCTCTCAACTAGCGAGGTGGGACTAAACTTTTGGCCACAACGCGGGCAGCAAGGGGCCTTTGGTCCCGGTTGGTGCCACCAACTGGGACTAAAGGGGTGCATTGGTACCGGTTCGTGGCACCAACCAGAACCAATGCCCCCCCTTTAGTCTCGGTTGGTGGCACCAACCGGGACTAAAGGATTCTGCTTCCCGTCCTTTGAGCTGCTGAAAAGAGACCTTTGGTCCCGGTTGGTGGCACCAACCAGGACTAAAGGGGTGCATTGGTCCCGGTTGATGCTACGAACCGGGACCAATGCTCTGGGTATATAAGCCAACACTTTAAAAATTTCAGCAGTTTCTCCCTGACGCCGACGCCGCCCTCTAGCCCCGACGCCCTGCTCCTCGTTGTCGTCGGCTGCGCCCGCCGTCGCCGTCCGCGCGCCCCCGTCGCCTCGCACCACCCCGCACCATCGCTGGCACCTCCCCGCACCGCCCCGAAGCCGACGCCGCCCGCCGCGCGCCCCTGCCCACCCCGACGCCGCCCGCCGTGCGCCCCTGCCCGCCGTGCCGCCCTGCTCCTGCCCCGACGCGTCCCTGTGTGAGCACCGCGCCCCTGCCGGCCCTGCTGCCGCCGCCGTGCTTTTTTAGATATATTTGCTAAATTTTTACATGTTTTTAGATTAGATGTTTTACATGTTTTTAGATTTTCATATATGTATGTATGTATTTTTAGATATATGTAATTTTTATGTATGTTCATATATGTATGTATGTATTTTTTACATGTTTTTGTATGTATGTATGCATTTTTTCAATTGTAATATGTATGCTGTTTTAAAAATACATATATGCAAAAATTAGATTTTTAGAAAAGTTTTATCTATATATGTTCTCTAATTTAGTACATTTTAGTTAATTTCATTTTTAGAAAAGTTTTATATATTTAGGAAGAAGGAAGAGAAGGAAGAAGGAAGAAGAAGAAGAAAAAGTTTTATATATGCAAAAGTTGCATTTTTAGAAAAGTTTTATATATCTAGCTAGAAAAGGAAGAAGAAGAAAAAGAAGGAGAGGAAAAAAGAAAATAAGAAGAGGAAGAAAGGAGAAGACTTCTCTATTTTTTCTTCTTCTCCTCTATTCCTTTCTTCTTCTCCTCTTTTTTTCTTCTTTTTTTCTTCGATCTTCTCCTCTATTCCTTTATTCTTCTCCTCTTTTTATTTCTTCTTCATCTTCTTATTTTTTATTAGGTATGTCGTTGTCGATATACCCCCTCCCGATAACTTCAACACGAGGGGGGTCGATATACCCCCTCCCCGATAACATTATTTTCCCATGTATGTATGTCGTCGTTGTCGATATAACCCCCTCCCGGATAACTTCGACATGAGAGGCGGTCGATATATATACCGCCTCTTGACCGTGATAACTTATACCACAGGAGCACCCCCCCCGGCCCTCTCGCTCGACCAAAACTCTCGAGGACACCAAACCCTAGGAAAAAATGAT
Organism: Triticum aestivum; assembly: GCF_018294505.1. NCBI lineage: Eukaryota > Viridiplantae > Streptophyta > Magnoliopsida > Poales > Poaceae > Triticum > Triticum aestivum. The sequence goes on from NC_057806.1 coordinate 636,281,306, forward strand.
GTCGGTCTCCTACCCCCTCCCGCCGTGCCCCTACCCGACAAACTCTCTCGAGGCCACCCAAATTTACCAAGTTAAAAGAGCATTGTCGTCGAGGCTACCCCAAACCCTTGAAGCGTTGTCGACGCCACCCCAAACCCTTGAAGCGTTGCCGAGGCCACCCCAAACCCTAGAGAAGCGTCGAGGCCACTAATATGATTCCTTATTGTGATTAGCTAGTTAGTTCTACGTTTGCCACTAATATACCCATCTATCATGTTTGAATAATAATTGCCATGTTCTAAATATTTGCAGAAACTATGGAGCACCCCCGAGACGAAGCAACAAAAGCGGTGTTGGGGGACATAATCGCAGCCGGAAGTGATGTCGTCTTGTCATTTCTCAACGACACCGATGGTCTGGAAGCACAAGGTGAAGAAGCAGGCTACGGTGAACGAACAGTGGAGGAGGAAGGACATGATTATGATGACTCCGGTGACCGAATGCCGGTGGAAGAAGGACACCGTGATGACGGCTCCGGTGACCGAACGGAGTCTGGCCAGGTATATATATTAATTAAGCATGTGCTGACTATAGCTAATTGATGCATTAATTGTTTTTGGTATGTACACATATTAATTAATAACTCTCGTCTTTCTTCTTTTTTCTATCCCTTCGGATCGAGCACTGTTGGCGTTCTGGGAACGGGGGTCCCCAGACTTGCTTGCCTGTGGCCTGCGGCGTAGCTTGAGTGGGGGCCCAGTGCGGACCAGCTTCATCAGCTCAAGCTCAAGACCCTCGCAAGGGGCCAAGCCTTGCGGGGCGGACGATAGGAGGCTTCCTCAGGAGCAGCCTCATCAGGCAGGCTCGTGAGGAGGCGGAGAGATCAAGGCAAGGGGTGCCTCGCGAGGAGCCCATGATGCAAGCCATGACGATCGAGATTAGGCGGGCGCCAGGCGGGCGCCGGCCTACGCAGTGTCCTTGTTTCCCCTTCGGTGCAAAGGGAGTAAGCATAGGCCAAGGCATCGAGCAAAGGTTACCATTCCGGTGCAACGAGACCAAGACCAGCAGAGCGGCAAGACGAAGGTCACCGTGGAGCCCAAGATGGCGTCATCACCAGTGCTTTCGGCAGCCGAAGACCACCTTTGGTCAGGATAACTTGTACTAGATGTTCCCCTTCAAAATGGCCAATTGTTGGCGCCCTTCCCGCTAATTTTTTGGGAAGAGGACCAGGGCCTCTATAAATAGGACTAACCACCATAGAGAAGAGGCCAAAAGGGAAAAAAGGAAGAGAAAGAAAGAGAGAAGAGAAAGAGAGAGAGATCCAGACCAAGTAGAACATACCACACCAGCTCAAGAACACCTCTCGCGAGGCCGTTCTCCCCCCTGTATTGTTCATCATTAGCCCCTGAGGCAATCCACCACACCACATACTGGAGTAGGGTATTACACCACATCGGTGGCCCGAACCAGTATAAACCTCGTGTCCTTTGTGTGTTCTTCTTTCTAGCCTAGATTTCTTGCTAGCCATAGTAGCGTGAGTCGGTAGGGGAAATATCTCCGTGCGCACCCCAGAGTTCGAACCTTAAGGGTCTGCCGGAACCCGAAATCTGACATTTGGCATGCCAGGTAGGGGTGCGCCGGAATCTTTCTTCCGCTGTTCGTGTGTGATCTTCCGTCATGTCCATGGCTGACACTCGTCGGGCTCATGCCGAGCGCCGGGCTGCTCTTGCCACCCGCGTCAGCCAGACGGCGCCCGCCGGCGGACGCCCTCGTCGTTCCCCGTCGCCTGCCGCCAACGCCGCAACCGGCTCGATAGGGAACGAGCAGCAGGCCTCGTCCCAGCATCCTTCGGTGCGGCGGGAGGGCCGCACCGCAACCCCGTCACTGACTCCAGCCGGTTCGTCGTCCCATGCCCGTCGTTCCCCCACGGATGCACATGCCGCGCTGCTCCTAGCAAGAGAGCTCCTGCACTACCGCCCCGTCGACGACCTCTACGAGGACTGGCTTGCCCGCATCACCGAGTTTTTCAGCGCCGCAGGGGGCTCTCCTTTGCCATCCCTCTCGCCGCCTCGCCCTTCATTCCGCGCAGGGGGAGAGGATCAGGAGGCGCCTCCGCCACCTCCTCCCCAAGAAGGCGCCATGGCTCCAAGGCGCGCAGCCCCAGGGCGAGACCCTCCACGTCTGGTGCCTGCGCGGCAAGAAGGGAGCTGCCAAGAGATCCCTTGTCCCCAAGAAGGTGCTCGCACGCTCCCAGCACCGACGCGCCAAGATCGCGTCCCTGCGCCTCCATGCCGAGACCCCGCGCCGCTCCAAGCGGCGGCGCGTGGTAATCACTAGGAGCAGGCCCAGCACCAGCAAAGGGCGCTGGTGGCCACAGCAGGCTGCCGCGCCTTCACCCCGAGCTACACGGCATCACATGGCCGGGCAAGTTCAAGCCTGATCTGCCCCCTCACTACGATGGCACAGTGGACCCAGCGGAATTCCTGCAGCTCTACGAGCTGGGCATCGAAGCCGCCAACGGAGACGAAAAGGTCATGGCGAACTGGTTTCCCATGGCGCTCAAGGACGGCGCCCGCACCTGGCTCCTGTACCTGGCTCCCAGCACGATCTCCTCCTGGGACGAGATGCACACTCGCTTCATCGCCAACTTCCAGGGCACTCGCGACCAGCCCCCGGCCATAAGCGACTTGCGCCGCATCAAGCAACAGCCAGGGGAAACCCTGTAGAAATACATCCAGCGCTTCAACAACGCTCGCCTCAGGATCCCCAGGGTGACTGAGGAAGCCGTTATCTCAGCCTTCTCCGACGGCGTGCGCGACATCAAGATGAAGGAGGAGCTGGCAATCCATGAAGACCTGTGCACATCTCTGGAGCTGTTCAACTTGGCGACCAAGTGCGCCAGGGCTGAGGAAGGACGCCTCTCCCTCCTCGAGCTCCCGGTTGCCGACCCAGAAGAGAAAAAGCCCAAGGCCAAGGACGTGAAGCATAAGGGAGCTGTCGTGCTCGCAGCAGAACCAGACACCAAGCGAGGCAGGGATCAACCTGGGTCATCCAAGGGCAGCCGATACTGCGTGTACCACGACCTCCACACCCACAACACCAACAAATGCCAAGAGCTCAGGGCCGTGCGAGATGGGCGTATCGGCCGACGCCTCGAGCGCAACGACAGGGGCTATGGCCGAGGAGGAGGAAGAGGTGGAGGATGATGGGAAGACTGTGGCCCTCGCCAAGGGTGGCGTGACCGACCTCGCGAGGATCGCTGGCAGGACCAGCCTCACGAGGGAGGCTGGAGGGACCAGCCTCGTGAGGATCGCCCACACAGCAACACAGGCCTCCCTCCTCTATCGCCACCACCAAGAAGGAACGATGACCAACATCAAGACGAGGGGGTTGGGGGATTCTAGGAGCCGCACGCAATCGCTTGCATCTTGGGTGGCGCCCATGCCCCAGCATCACAACGCATCTTCAAGCAGTTTGTAACACCCTCGATGCGACTATATCTCCCACGTGTCGAGGCATGACTTAGAGGCATAATCGCATTGAAGGCATATGTCGCAAGTTAGGCACTCTTCACAACATCCCATGTAATATAAATCATAAGGGGGAGATAACATAGTTGGCTTACACTCGCCATGTCAATCAAGGTACATAAATAACATTACATCATCCAAACACTCATGGCCTGACTACGGCGCCAAAATAAAAGATAACCCAACATGCGACACGGTCCCAAACACCCCCAACTGGGCACCACTACTGATCATCGGGAAAGGAAACATAGTAACGTGAGAGTCCTCGTCGAACTCCCACTTGAGCTCAAGCGCGTCTCCTGGAGCGGAATCATCAGGCCCTACATCTGGTGTAATAGTAATCTGTGAGCCACTGGGACTCAGCAATCTCGCACCCTCGCGATCAAGACTATTTAAGCTTATAGGTATGGCAAGGTAAGAATATGTGGAGCTGCAGCAAGCGTCTAGCAAGTATGGTGGCTAACTTATTCGCAAAGGAGAGCGAGAAGAGCAGGCAAAGCGCGAGCGAGAATCTAGAGAACAACCTGCGCAAACATTACTCCAACACCGTGTCCACTTCCCGGACTCCGCCGAGAAGAGACCATCACGGTAACACACTCAGTTGATTCATTTTAATTAAGTTAAGGTTCAAGTTATCTACAACCGGACATTAACAAATTCCCATCTGCCCATAACCGCGGGCACGGCTTTCAAAAGTTCAAATCCCTGCAGGGGAGTCCCAACTTAGCCCATGACAAGCTCTCACGGTCAACGAAGGAATAGACCTCCTCCCAAGACGTTCCGATCAGACTCGGTATCTCGGTTACTCAAGACACTTCGACAGGTTAAAACAAGACCAGCAACACCGCCTGAATGTGCCGACAAATCCTGATAGGAGCTGCACATATCTCTTTCTCAGGGCACACTCAGATGAGCGCTCCATACAACTAAAACCAAACCTCGAGTTTCCCCAAGGGGGCGCTGCACAGGACTCTAGTTTGGACCAACACTCAGAGGAGCACTGGCCCGAGGGGGGGGGGTCTAACTAAGATGACCCTCGGGCTCCGGAAACCCAAGGGAAAAATAGGCTAGGTGGCAAATGGTAAAACCAAGGTTGGGCATTGCTGGAAAAGCTTTAAGCAAGGCGAACTATCAAGGGGTTCCCATGATAACCCAACCACGTAAGGAACACAAAATCCGGGAACATAACACCGATATGACGGAAACTAGGGCGGCAAGAGTGGAACAAAACACTAGGCGAGAGGCCGAGCCTTCCACCCTTTACCAAGTATATAGATGCATTAAGATAACATAGCAATATAATGATATCTCAACAAGTGAATAAATGTTCCAACAAGGAACGGCCTCCAATCTTCACCTGCAACTAGCAACGCTATAAGAGGGGCTGAGCAAAGCGGTAACATAGCCAATCAACGGTTTGCTAGGACATGGTGGATTAGAGGTTTGACATGGCAATTTGGGAGGCTTGCAAGCAAGTAGTAGGCATTGTAGCATTGGCATAGCAAAAGAGCGAGCAAACTAGCATAGCCAAGATAGTAGTGATTTCGAGGGTATGATCATCTTGCCTGAAATCCCGCAAGGAAGAAGAACGAGTCCATGAAGAAGACAAACGGACGTAGACGAACGGGTTCTCACAAACGCGACGTTACCGGAACCAACCCGAAGAAGCAACACCGGAAAAGAGCAAACAACCTAGTAAACAACCACCACATATACATGGCATGATGCGCAAACAAGTATGATGCATGTCCGGTTTAAAGAGGGCATGGCATGGCAAAGTGCAACAAACAACACTACAAATTAAGTGGAGCTCAATATGCAACGAGTTGCATATTGACGAAACACCACGTCAATTATTTAGTTCTCTCCCGGTTAGGTACTCAACAATATTAAATGTTGTTAAGCATGGCAAGAGGTGAAGCATAACAAAACTATACCATCTAGTCAAGTTTAAATGAGGCCGGGAACAACAAACAACAAATCCGGAAACTCCTCATATGGATATATTAGGTTTGGTACTGATCTGCCCTAACCACAATTTTAGGGTTGTTAAACATGCAAAGTAAACCACCATGTTAAACTAGGCAAAATTCTACCCCATTTACATATAAAGTTTGCTTAAAACCGAGCTACGGTTAATTAGTTATGAAATAAATCATTTTAGCATGGCATAGGGGCAAATTTAAACAAAAATCATTTTAAACATTTTAAACATGGGTGAAAATGACATATTATGAAACTAGATGAAAATCTAAGCAAATTTCATATATTAAGTTTTTACATTTGATGCATGGTTGGTGAGTTATTAAATGCATGAAGAACAGGGACTTTTCTGTAAAACAGGCAAACTCTGGATAAATAGACAAATTCACAGATCCTGAAAAAAAACATCAATGGGCTGAATCTAGCTGGGACTGGGCTGCTCACATTGGGCCTAAAGGAGAAGATGGGCCGGCTCGGTTTGGTGGAGAGGGAGGCTGGAAGGGGCGCTGGGCCTAGGCGCTTGCCCCACGCTGGCACTGGAATGGGTCAACGCAGGGATGAGCGAGCCGCTGCCGCTCTCTGTTCTGAAGAAAAGAACCGGCAGAAGGCCATGGCGATGGAGAAGACGCAGGCAGGAGGGGTCCTGGCAGCGGGGTCGGCGGGAACCGGCCGGAACGACGCGGATTCGGTGGCTAGGCGGCGGAGCAGAGGAGATTCGGTCCAAATTGGGGCCGAGGCGCAAGCTTGACGGGCGGCTTGGTCCATGGCGGCGGTGGTGGTCCTGCAGGGAGGCCTCGGGCGCCATGGTGTCGGAAGGAGGCGGCTTCATCACGGCTCGTCGGATCTTGCCAGAGACGGGGCGAAACCAAGGCCGAGGAGGCGCAGAACCACTCGATCCGGTGGCGAGGCGAGCTTCGTCGGGCGTCCATGGCAGGGCCTTGGTTCCCCTGGTACATAGACGGGGAGAGAGTTCAGAGAGAGGAGGAGCAGAGAAGTGAAGGAAAACATGAAGGAGAGGAAGAGAAGGGGAGCGGCGCGGGGCTGGTCCTGCTGGTGTTGCTCTGGCGGGACAAAGGGTGGTGATGGGACTCCGGCATGGAGCTGCTGCTGCACAGGTTCGAGCAGGGAGAGGGCGACGGCTTGGCAATTGAGGTCACTGGTGGTGGCTGGCTAGCTTGGTGGATTTTCGGATCGGGAGGTGGCTCAGGATTGGTTCGGTGCTGAAAATGAGGGGAGGTGGTGGATCGGGAGGGATCCCGATGGAGAGAGTGGAGGCGGCAGGGGGATTGGTGGATTGGACAGGACGGGCTAGGGTTTGACTGGTTATTTATAACATTGGATTTAGGTTAGGGGCTAACTCGTCCCTCCGATCATAATCGGACGACCGCGAACAAAATAGCTAGGGTGTCCAAATAAGAAAACGATGACGTTTTGTAGACGTTTGGGGTTGATCCGGACACAACGGTAACAACAGTCCGGGTCGGGTCCGGGACAACTTTTCGGACGCACGCGCGAGGAGGGCAGCGGGCTGACGAGAGAGATTAGGCTGGGCCTGGCGGTGAGATGTAGTGCAGAAGGCAATGGACTGAGAAGAGAGAAGAGAGAGACCCGGCGACTGTTTCTGGAGACCGAAAACGTCCGATGTTAGACCGGCTATACTGCCGCTATAGTTATCCGTTGGGGCACCAAATGATCTCCGAATGCGATGAAACTTGACAGGCGGTCTATCTACACTAAAATAAGACCACACGCCAACTCTCATCCCATTCCAAAAACATTTTCCGGCCACTTATAAAATACTATTTCGGACATGCCGCGGGCACGTGCAAGTGTGGTTGGGCTCAGAACGGACAACAGAGAGAACTCGGAGAACCCGGACGAATGCAAGTTTTGAAAACATGATGATGCAATGCACATGATGACATGTTAAGATGCAACACGCAAGCAAATGACATGGCAACAACATCAAATAACTCGAAGACACCTGGCACAACGGTCTCGGGGCGTTACAACACACCACCACTACGAGAGGATCTCGTCCCGAGATCTAGAATGACACCGGAGGGAAAACGGGAGAGAAAGAGAAGAGGTAAAACTAAGTTGCTTCTTCGACAAACGAGTGAAAAACCAAAGAACCTTCAGAAGTTGAACAACTTGGAAGGAATAATACCACGGAGGTGATGGAAGTTGGAAAACACTCCGTTAGGAACGTGGAACAAGGAAGAACCAATTCGGACAGCACTCCGTTTGAAAAGTGATACAAGACTTGATAAGATGAAAAGAACATGAGCAGCGGGAACACACTCCGGTTAAAAGGATAAGCAAGAAAAGATCATGATCTTCACAATTCGAGATGATGATTGAAAAGAGCAACATCACAAGGCCTCTGGGAGAAAGAAATAGAAGATAGATAAATGAAAAAGAAGGAATTGAGAAGAAAATGACAACTTCTGCCACCAGTGATCTTGGAAGGCACCTTTCCAAGAAGGTTAAAACGTAGTTGTTGGGAAAGACCAACAACAAAACGAATAAGTTTGTAGTGGGCTTATGGAAAAACATCTCAAAACTATGAGGTGAAATTTTTGCCACTAAGGGAACCAATAGATTGGATTGATATCAGCAAGGAGACGAGAAACTATTTCACCGGAAGGATAAATGAAAAACTTGGGTCATTTATGAGCACCATAGGTAGCAACAAACCTTAGGGAATGCTTTAGGTGAACTATAACCCAAGATAATTCCAACAAAGAGATTGATGGATTTAAAATACCTCATTCTTAACAACATGTGAATCATGAAACATGAACTCACATTATCAAGACTGACATAACACCACCTCAAAAGATTAGATAGGAAGAACTGCACTCCGGATTACAAGATGAACAATGCTTGAACTCCTCTGAAAAGAATCTCAATGAACACTTCGAGAAGAAATTGAATCCTTGATGAACCATCATGTAGAGCCTCCATGAAGAACTCCGGTAAACAAAAGAATGATCAAACGGAAGGAAAGAGAAGTTGAAAACACAAGGTGAATCCTTGTAATGATTTAGATGGATCTTCACGATGAGATAATGCGGAAAATCTAGGAACTCTGGAAAAGAAAGATGAAGCATCTCGAACTGAGAATGTGATACGATGAACCTCCGGAATAAAGAATTGAATTTACTTGATGAAACAAGAATAAGAATTACATTATGCTTATCCTTCACCAATTTAAATTGATGACAAACAACGGATTTGGCATACTACTTATTCTCGTAGAAAGGATTAAGATAGATATTGCATAAATTTGAGAAGGTCTTCGACGAACCACCCTATGAATTGGAAAAGAACGAAGTAAAAGGTAAAGAAACACCGGGAAGAATTATGAAATGAACGAAGAAACTTGAGAGAATTTAGATACATGAGAACGAAAAGATCATGAGCCGATTAAAGATCACTTGAACGAAGCACCGGTAAAATTTGGAGAATGATAGCTGAAAGCTGAGAATGAATAAACCTGAATTGATGGACTCCAGATAGGTGAAAGGAATTCTCACAATCAAAACAATTATGAGAGGGTGGCCTCGAACTAGAACCACGAATCTTGAAGAGAAAAGAGCAAGATTGACAGAAAAATCTTCTTCGATCTTCAAATGATGAGAATGACAACGAGAAACACCACCAAGAATTATGTAGGCACACCGGAATAAAAAAAATGGAAAAGTTGAGCCAACGATAAAATGAATTTGAAATATCTTGGAGAAAGGCATGTGACTGATGATAATTCATTCTTATGTCAAACTTTGACAAAGAATTTAGGATAGCTCCAGGAAAATAAGAGGAGTCAGGTAAGATCCTGGGAAAAGACCTGTGGGTTAGGGCCCACTCAAAAGAAAACACCATTGAACAATTTAAAAGAGAGGTTGCACCGGTTGAATTAAATGACTTGAATGAAATAACATCCTCGAAAGATATTGAATGAATGTAGAGTGGAAACGCGAATCTTCGGGATATCTTGAGCACTCCGGAACAATTGAATAGCGAGAAATGAATGAATATGAGAAGCACCAGCAAGATAAGGTATTAGAAACGAGGGAAAAGGGATATGATCAACACCAAAGCTTGAATTGGAACCACCGGAGATGAAAAGAATGAAAAATGATGAACTAGAAGCTCCATTAGAATCTTCATGAGAATCACCGAATAAGATTATTGATGGAAAAGGATGGAGAGACTTCACAAGAATAAAAGGATACTTGATTAAGACATTGGATTCCTTGAAGAAAAGGGTGGGTGGGCGGGAAAACAAAGGCAACTTGGGGACGGGTGAAACAAACACCGTTCAGAAGAAACTGATACTTGATCTTGCGGATGTTGAAATGACCAGATCCACTTGAAGAGAAACACACCGGTGAAAAGAAATTGAAACGACAAACTCGATGATCGAGAAGGATTAGTATTCACATAGGAATATGAGAACACCACTTGGGGAAGGTATGGAATCAACATTTGACTTTGAAGCAACTCGAATACCACAACTCAAAACAAAAACAAAGGATTGGCTTGCAGAATAAGCCAGAACAAACATATGATAGAGATTTCGTCCAAAATTTTCGTGGTGGGGCCTACACAGGCTCGATCGTACAGCACCATCATGTACAAGGCAGTGCACATGACATACGAAGCGTCCCCGAGTCGGCATAGCCAAGGACTCTTTAAGACACAACGAGACCACTGTAAAATCAACCGTGAATAGGCGGACCACTAGACGTTGAACCCCAATTTCATATCATACATCTGTTGGTAAGATATCCTAAGAGCTACTTGAATTCCTACCTATGAAACTCCCGAAACTTTCTGGTTATGCAATCAAGTGTTGGGGATACAGGGGAAGCATAATATATCACCTAAATCTAGCAAATCCTACATCCAGCTGTATCCATCCTTCAACACATAACCAAGAAACCTTCGGAAATCATCTACCTCAACCTTCGAAAAGCATCCGTTATACAAGTTATGGCGATACTCCCAAACTCCCGCCCCAGTACTGGGTGGCGTCGAGGTTATCTCACCAACGAACTGCATAAAAGAGATTTTCGATGTCGGCATAGTAAACTCAGGTATTCCAGAACTGCAACGATAAAATTATGACGACAACACCTCAGAGCTCAACTCCCTGGGACACTTCCACAAAACCCCTGACAAGAGGCACCAAGACAATGTTCTCATCATAAAACCATCGGAACGATTCCAAGATACCCGCGTGATCCTAAATTTTTTTAGTGAAATTTGAGAAGAGAATAGTCAAAACTCTACGCCAGGATGCCTTACCAGGGCGATGAGGAGACTGGGAAGTAAAAAGAATTCCTAAACTCTCCGATATATAATTCCTAAATGACTCAAAACATTTTTTTAGACACAACTCAGCCGCTAAAAACGATCAAGCAATGGGGCTCCTAGGGTCGGGCCTGGATCTGATTACCAACTTGTAACACCCTCGATGCGACTATATCTCCCACGTGTCGAGGCACGACTTAGAGGCATAATCGCATTGAAGGCATATGTCGCAAGTTAGGCAATGTTCACAACATCCCATGTAATATAAATCATAAGGGGGAGATAACATAGTTGGCTTACACTCGCCACGTCAATCAAGGTACATAAATAACATTACATCATCCAAACACTCATGGCCCGACTACGGCGCCAAAATAAAAGATAACCCAACATGCGACATTGTCCCAATCACCCCCAACTGGGCACCACTACTGATCATCGGGAAAGGAAACACAGTAACGTTGAGAGTCCTCGTCGAACTCCCACTTGAGCTCAAGCGCGTCTCCTGGAGCGGAATCATCAGGCCCTACATCTGGTGTAATAGTAATCTGTGAGCCACAGGGACTCAGCAATCTCGCACCCTCGCGATCAAGACTATTTAAGCTTATAGGTATGGCAAGGTAAGAATATGTGGAGCTGCAGCAAGCGTCTAGCAAGTATGGTGGCTAACTTATTCGCAAAGGAGAGCAAGAAGAGGAGGCAAAGCGCGAGCGAGAATCAAGAGAACAACCTGCGCAAACATTACTCCAACACCGTGTCCACTTCCCGGACTCCACCGAGAAGAGACCATCATGGTAACACACTCAGTTGATTCATTTTAATTAAGTTAAGGTTCAAGTTATCTACAACCGGACATTAACAAATTCCCATCTGCCCATAACCATGGGCACGGCTTTCGAAAGTTCAAATCCCTACAGGGGAGTCCCAACTTAGCCCATGACAAGCTCTCACGGTCAACGAAGGAATAGACCTCCTCCCAAGATGTTCCGATCAGACTCGGTATCTCGGTTACTCAAGACACTTCGACAGGTTAAAACAAGACCAGCAGCACCGCCCGAATGTGCTGACAAATCCCGATAGGAGCTGCACATATCTCTTTCTCAGGGCACACTCAGATGAGCGCTCCATACAACTAAAACCAAACCTCGAGTTTCCCCGAGGGGGCGCTGCATAGGACTCTAGTTTGGACCAACACTCAGAGGAGCACTGGCCCGGGGGGGTTTAAATAAGATGACCCTCGGGCTCCGAAAACCCAAGGGAAAAAGAGGCTAGGTGGCAAATGGTAAAACCGAGGTTGGGCATTGCTGGAAAAGCTTTAATCAAGGCAAACTATCAAGGGGTTCCCATGATAACCCAACCGCGTAAGGAACACAAAATCCGGGAACATAACACCGATATGACGGAAACTAGGACGGCAAGAGTGGAACAAAACACTAGGCGAGAGGCCGAGCCTTCCACCCTTTACCAAGTATATAGATGCATTAAGATAACATAGCAATATAATGATATCCCAACAAGTGAATAAATGTTCCAACAAGGAACGACCTCCAATATTCACCTGCAACTAGCAACGCTATAAGAGGGGCTGAGCAAAGCGGTAACATAGCCAATCAACGGTTTGCTAGGACATGGTGGGTTAGAGGTTTGACATGGCAATTTGGGAGGCTTGCAAGCAAATGGTAGGCATCGTAGCATTGGCATAGCAAAAGAGCGAGCAAACTAGCATAGCCAAGATAGTAGTGATTTCGAGGGTATGATCATCTTGCCTGAAATCCCGCAAGGAAGAAGAATGAGTCCATGAAAAATACAAACGGACGTAGACGAACGGGTTCTCACAAACGCGACGTTACCGGAACCAACCCGAAGAAGCAACACCGGAAAAGAGCAAACAACCTAGTAAACAACCACCACATAGACATGGCATGATGCGCAAACAAGTATGATGCATGTCCGGTTTAAAGAGGGCATGGCATGGCAAAGTGCAACAAACAACACTACAAATTAAGTGGAGCTCAATATGCAAGGAGTTGCATATTGACGAAACACCACGTCAATTATTTAGTTCTCTCCCGGTTAGGTACTCAACAATATTAAATGTTGTTAAGCATGGCAAGAGGTGAAGCATAACAAAACTATACCATCTAGTCAAGTTTAAATGAGGCCGGGAAAAACAAACAACAAATCCGGAAACTCCTCATATGGATATATTAGGTTTGGTACTGATCTGCCCTAACCACAATTTTAGGGTTGTTAAACATGCAAAGTAAAGCCACCATGTTAAACTAGGCAAAATTCTACCCCATTTACATATAAAGTTTGCTTAAAACCGAGCTACGGTTAATTAGTTATGAAATAAATCATTTTAGCATGGCATAGGGGCAAATTTAAACAAACATCATTTTAAACATTTTAAACATGGGTGAAAATGACATATTATGAAACTAGATGAAAATCTAAGCAAATTTCATATATTAAGTTTTTACATTTGATGCATGGTTGGTGAGTTATTAAATGCATGAAGAACAGGGACTTTTCTGTAAAACATGCAAACTCTGGATAAATAGACAAATTCACAGATCCTGAAAAAAAACATCAACGGGCTGAATCTGGCTGGGACTGGGCTGCTCACATTGGGCCTAAAGGAGAAGATGGGCTGGCTCGGTTTGGTGGAGAGGGAGGCTGGAAGGGGCGCTGGGCCTAGGCGCTTGCCCCACGCTGGCGCTGGAACGGGTCAACACTGGGATGAGCGAGCCGCTGTGGCTCTCTGTTCTGAAGAAAAGAATCGGCAGAAGGCCATGGCAATGGAGAAGACGCAGGCAGGAGGGGTCCTGGCAGCGGGGTCGGCGGGAACCGGCCGGAACGACGCGGATTCGGTGGCTAGGCGGCAGAGCAGAGGAGATCCGGTCCAAATTGGGGCCGAGGCGTGAGCTTGACGGGCGGCTTGGTCCATGGCGGCGGTGGTGGTCCTGCAGGGAGGCCTCGGGTGCCATGGTGTCGGAAGGAGGCGGCTTCGTCACGGCTCGTCGGTTCTTGCCGGAGACGGGGCGAAACCGAGGTCGAGGAGGCGCAGAACCACTCGATCCGGTGGCGAGGCGAGCTTCGTCGGGCGTCCATGGCAGGGCCTTGGTTCCCCTGGTACATAGACGGGGAGAGAGTTCAGAAAGAGGAGGAGCAGAGAAGTGAAGGAAAACATGAAGGAGAGGAAGAGAAGGGGAGCGGCGCGGGGCTGGTCCTGCTGGTGTTGCTCCGGCGGGACAAAGGGTGGTGATGGGACTCCGGCATGGAGCTGCTGCTGCACAGGTTCGAGCAGGGAGAGGGCGACGGCTTGGCAGTTGAGGTCACTGGTGGTGGCTGGCTGGCTCAGTGGATTTTCGGATCGGGAGGTGGCTCAGGATTGGTTCGGTGCTGAAAACGAGGGGAGGTGGTGGATTGGGAGGGATCCCGATGGAGAGAGTGGCGGCGGCGAGGGGCATTGGTGGATTGGACAGGACGGGCTAGGGTTTGACTGGTTATTTATAACATTGGATTTAGGTTAGGGGCTAACTCATTCCTCCGATCGTAATCGGACGACCGCGAATAAAATAGCTAGGGAGTCCAAATAAGAAAACAATGACGTTTTGTAGACGTTTGGGGTTGATCCGGACACAACGGTAACGACAGTCCGGGTCGGGTCCGGGACAACTTTTCGGACGCATGCGCGAGGAGGGCCGCGGGCTGACGAGAGAGATTAGGCTGGGCCTGGCAGTGAGATGTAGTGTAGAAGGCAATGGACTGAGAAGAGAGAAGAGAGAGACCTGGCGACTGTTTCCGAAGACCGAAAACGTCCGATGTTAGACCGGCTATACTGCCGCTATAGTTATCCGTTGGGGCACCAAACGATCTCCGAATGCGATGAAACTTGACAGGCGGTCTATCTACACTAAAATAAGACCACACGCCAACTGTCATCCCATTCCGAGAACATTTTCCGGCCACTTATAAAATACTATTTCGGACATGCCGCGGGCACGTGCAAGTGTGGTTGGGCTCAGAACGGACAACAAAGAGAACTCGGAGAACCCGGACGAATGAAAGTTTTGAAAAAATGATGATGCAATGCACATGATGACATGTTAAGTTGCAACACACAAGCATATGACATGGCAACAACATCAAATAACTCGAAGACACCTGGCACAACGGTCTCGGGGCGTTACACAGTTTGCTCGCGAGGTGAATTCAGTCCTCCCCAAGCTTGAGACCACGCGCCCTCTAAGGTGGTCTGCGTGCGCCATCATGTTCAGCTCAGCGGATCAGCTCAAGTGCGCGGCAACGGCCGGAGTTCTCCCGATGCTTTGCTCCTCAGTCATTAGCAATGTGCAGGTCACCAGGACCCTCGTGGATGGCGGAGCAGGACTCAACGTCCAGTCCGTCGAGACGTTCGACAATCTCCAAGTGTCGTATGATCAGCTCCAGCCGACCAGGCCTTTCTCAGGAGTCACTGATGGTTCCACCGTTCTGATAGGGCAAGTTCACCTGCCAGTCACCTTCAGGCAGCACAACAACTACCGCACCGAGCTCATTGACTTCGACGTCGCCCACATTCGCCTGCCATACAACACCATCCTCGGGTACCCAGCCCTAGCCAAGTTCATGGCAGTGACTCACCATGGCTACAATGTCCTCAAGATGCCAGGAAGCGGTGGAGTCATCACCGTACCCTGTGAGGAAAGGGACTCGGTGTGTTCACTTGAGCGTGCGTTCCAAGCCGCAGCAATCGAAGACCCAGATCACAGGAGCGGAAGACTTCTCGAGGAGACCCTTAAGAAGAAGAAGGCTTCGCCTGGCCCAAGCCATAAGGAGGCAGGCACCTCCGGAGGCGTTGCGTCAGGATTCGCGCCCGTTCAGGGAGTACCACCCTCTATCGCATAGGAAAGCGTGCCCGACGGCCTCCTCAGGCAGGGCTCGGGGGCTCTTTCTTGGAGAGCCACCGACTTTGCCAAGGTCACGAGGGAGGTGCTCGGGCACCACTTGGAGGGGTGCTTCCAGGAACGTTTCCCTCAGGAAGGTACGAGGCAAGGAAGACCAAATCCTCAGGAGTTCATCGCAGGAAACACCTAGGAGCTACAGGAGTCGAGAGTCTTGCGCGGCAACCGCCGCTTGCCCACCGTGGCCCCGCATCCAGGCGAGGATGGTGGGCTGCGCGTTTGCATCGACGTGCCAGGGCTCAACCGAGCCGCGCCTTAGGAGCGCCTCTGACCTTCGCGCGTGGGGCGTTGCAAGGGTCCACCTCACAGTTACGTTCGCATGCCTTTCGGCCTGTCGAACGCGGTCGCCGCTCATCAGCGCCTGCTGAGGAGCATTCTGGAGTCTCAGGAGGTCAGGCATTGTGCGGTCCTGGTGGAGGTGGAGATGGCCCTCGAAGACCTACCCGTGCCCCCGGAGCCTCCCAAGGCTCCTAGGCCTGGGGGCTCGTGAGGGTCGACGTCTTCACCGCGCGTCGCCCACTTTTGCAGCATCGGTTCATCTTCAACGACATCAGCTTACATCTTTCAAGTTCCATTTTTAGCTGGGAGAGCCCATAGGGCCGCGTCATTCCCAGGTCGCGTGGGTCCGTCCATGCAGCACGTATCCGTTTTACTTACGCACTTTACTTACCTTGTTGGGGGCGCCCCTCGGGCTGCATCATCCCCAAACTGCTCGGGCCTGGCCCAGCGGCATTTGCTTTTCCCGCATCTACTTGAAATGAATTTGCTCCTTTGTACTTAACATACCTGACCCAATCGCCTTCTCGATTGACACCTACCCATGGAGCCGCTCGCTCTGGTACGACGTCTGCGTACGGGTCCGTCCCTGCAACACCGATAAATCTGAGTGGTCTAGCTCTGGCCGCGGCAGCCCCGCAAGGCACCACCTCACCAGGCCCTCAGTGCCCCAATCACTCCCTCGGAGCGACCAATGGTTGACTGACAACCGTAGCGACAGGTCTTGTCTCTCCTTGTGATTGGTATGCAGGACCCACTCCAGGAGCAACGTTGGGGACATCGCGGGCTATCTCTCCCTCTCTCCGGCACGGACCGCTTGCACGTTAAAAGGGGGCGCCTGAGCATCGCGACACATGGGATCCTACTGGCTCTCCAGCCCTCACCCCCTGGCCTTGACCCACGACATCGCGACCTGTCATACCAGTGGCGGCTGAGCTCGCTCGAGGGCCGGGACCTGAGGACGTAGAGCATTAAGGAAAATGTGGGGAAGTGGGAAGAAGCTCGCGAGGACCTAACCCAGCAGCACCTCAGCTACCGCCGCTCGGGCCGGGCGCCCCGTCGAAGGACTACCCCAAACTCAAAAGATAAGTCATGCCCTTACAGGAGTTGGACCAATGCAGCACCAAACCCTCACCTAGTGCAGCTCTGTCATGGCGACGTTGCCTTCCTTTCTCGCCCAGCGAGGGCTGCTCGAGCGCTAAAGGGGACCTCCCGAGCATCGCGACTCGGGGGCTCTTACCGGACCTCGGGCCGCTCACCTCCTGGCCTTGACCACGTCATCGCGACCTGGCATACCAGCGACGGCTGAAGCCTGCCTGGGGACTGGGACCTGTCAGTGTAGAGCGCTAAGTCCTCGCGAGGATAGAAAGGGGGAGCGGAGCCGGGACAGGACAAGCATCTCGCATCGATTCATATTAGGGATATAATGTTCGCAAAAGACATGGCATGCGCCTTACATACCCCCGCGGGGTGTTGCTTCGATTCCTAGCAGGGAACAAGAGGTGCTAATCCTAAGGAATGCTAATTGCCCACGCCTCCGCAAGTGACGCCATCATCAACAGTGGACTGCCCGGCGCCGACGCCAACCCCACCCAGATCAGTGGTGTCGGCGGCCCGATGCAGTTGCCCTACTCCGAGCACGGCGCAAGCTCGGAGGCTCGCAGCTGTCGTCGCTCGTCTCCGGAGTCACAAGAAGCTCGGGGGAACCACTGGATCCCCCAGCTCCTCCGCTGTCGCCTAAAGAGCTGCTGGAGGGCCGATGAGCAGGCTAGGTCCTCGCCAGTCCGATGCCCCTGCCGCTTTCCTTGGGGCAGCACTCCAACCGGCGTCCTTCAGCATCAAAGACCTTGAAGAACATCAGGGAGGCGTTGTCGTATTCAAGATGAATTATGAGGGCACCCTCCGTGTGGCAGACCCGGGCGATCTCACCCCAGCCCCGGGTCATATAGACCTTGCCCGGAGCGACGACCGCGACCTCCGCTCCGGTCGCGAGGGTGCTGCAGTCGGCGTGCTGCAGACAGAGCTCTAGAGACCCGCTTGGCGGCATCTCGAAGGTGAAGGAGGGAGGAAGGCAGATCCAAGAGCTTGGGGGCATGGCGGTGTGAAGCACGAGCTCACAGGAGGAGCCCTCGGCGTGGACTCCAGGAGGAACTACGCGCACTGCCGTGACTCGCCAGCGTCGACGGCGGCACCGTCGGTGTCGCTCGACGCCCTCTTCCCCAGGGCCCTAGATTCGGGCGTACAAGGGCAGTGGAAACCTAGGCGGCGACCACTCATATCAGGGCCTCGGCGCCTCCTGCCAAGCACCCTCATCTCGGCGGCAGGGGACTAGCCGTTTCTTCGGTGGAAGAGGGTCAGGACCTTCTCTGGGGGCCTTTCCTTTCTCTTCTGCAGAAAACCGGCGGATTAGTGCCATTGGCATAAGGAGAAGCAAGGAAGAGGAAGAAGGAGAAGGAAAGGAGTAGTAGGAAGGGATAAGCTAATGAGGCTCACGCGGCCTCGTACTTATAGCCAGAGAAGGCCAACCGCCGGCCACCACGATCACAGGTAATCATGACCCATTTCTCTACATGCAGGGACTTGACAAGTCGAGCGGTTACCGAGGCGTCATGGGGAAGCGCAGATGCCCACGTCCAATCAATTGCCACGCGGCGCCCAAGGCCGCAAGCTATTGGGGCCCGCGGCGCTTCGCGCTTGCCCCTTAGCTTCTCTGCTAAGCCAAGCCCGAGAGCGCCTTGGGCCCGGGGGCTACTGTCGGCGTTCTGGGAACGGGGGTCCCCAGACTTGCCTGCCTGCAGCCTGCGGCGTGGCTCGAGTGGGGGCCCAGTGCGGCCCAGCTTCATCAGCTCAAGCTCAAGACCCTCGCAAGGGGCCAAGCCTTGCGGGGCGGACGATAGGAGGCTTCCTTAGGAGCAGCCTCATCAGGCAGGCTCGCGAGGAGGCGGAGAGAACAAGGCAAGGGGTGCCTCGCGAGGAGCTCATGACGCAAGCCATGATGATCGAGATTAGGCGGGCGCCAGGCGGGTGCCGGCATGCGCAGTGTCCTTGTTTCCCCTTCGGTGCAAAGGGAGCAAGCACATGCCAAGGCATCGGGCAAAGGTTACCATTCCGGTGCAATGAGACCAAGACCAGCAGAGCGGCAGGACGGAGGTCACCGTGGAGCCCAAGACGGCGTCATCACGAGTGCTTTCGGCAGCGGAAGACCACCTTTGGTCAGGATAACTTGTACTAGATGTTCCCCTTCAAAATGGCCAATTGTTGGCGCCCTTCCCACTCATTTTTGGGAAGAGGATCAGGGCCTCTATAAATAGGACTAACCACCATAGAGAAGAGGCCAAAAGGGAAAAAAGGAAGAGAAAGAAAGAGAGAAGAGAAAGAGAGAGAGAGAGAGATCTAGACCAAGTAGAACATACCACACCAGCTCAAGAACACCTCTCGCGAGGCCGTTCTTCCCCCTGTATTGTTCATCATCAGCCCCTGAGGCAATCCACCACACCACACACTGGAGTAGGGTATTACACCACATCGTTGGCCCGAACTAGTATAAACCTCGTGCCCTTTGTGTGTTCTTCTTTCCAGCCTAGATTTCTTGCTAGCCATAGTAGCGCGAGTCGGTAGGGGAAAGATCTCCGTGCGCACCCCAGAGTTCGAACCTTAAGGGTCTGCTGGAACCCGAAATCCGACTAGCACAACTTCGGTAAAGAGACGAGGCCCGAAGAAAAAGTTGCGCTCGGATGAAAGGTTTGAGATCACAGTAATCGCACGCGATGGCCAACCGATTGAACCCATCTGAACAAAGGAAGCATTTGCTGCTCAGTGCGGGGTTCTTGTTAGGGACAAGATCCTGATCAGCATACACCAATGGTATAAGCCGGCTAAAGAAGACCCTTAGGTGTCTTATGTCAACGATATGCAGAAAGATGATCTTTGGACCGCGCTGAAGGCAAATTTCACCCTACCGCTAGAGGAGGATCCGGAGAAGCCAGTTAAAGAGCAATTGATCATGTCTCGTGCTCTTAAGAAGATGGCAGAACTATTCAAGAGGTGGAAGAATGAGCTGAAAACAAAGTTTGTCGACAAAGAAGAGACACCAGAATTCACCGGCCGGTATGAGAAGATCAGAGATCACTAGGACGAATTTGTGGCCCACAAGACATCAGCCAAGAGTAAGAAGATGTCAGCGACAAACAAGATAAATGCTGCAAAGAAGAAGCTTCACCATCGCATGGGGTCAGGTGGCTACCTCAAAGCCCAGTCGTTGTGGGCCAAGGCTGAGAATGACCTGATTGATAAAGGGGTCGAACCAGAGACATTGAACTAGCTAGACCATTGCCGAACTTGGTTCTTTGGAGTTGGCGGAACCTTGGACCTTGTATCAGGGAAGTGCCGTTGGACGAACGAGCAACTGCGAATACCCGTCACGAAGCTTCGACGGTATATCGATGCAGCGCAGCAAGGGACGTTGACAAAGAGAACGACGAGCTCACAATGGCCCTCGGAAATCCTGAGCACCCTGGACGAACATGAGGCACGCTGGGCTCCATTCCGTGGAAGGCTGGGTTTCCGGACATAGGCTGTTACAAATGCCAGGAGAGGAGGAAGAAAGTGTAGCAGACCTAACTCCAGGCGCTGCACGCAAGGGTACAAGCGATAGAGGAACGAGAAGCAGATCGCAGCAAGCGACCTGCGGAAGCTTCCCCCAAAGCTACCCCACCATCTCAGCGGAGAAGCAGTGTGGCTTCCACCGAGCTGCTTCAGCTAGAGCCTGTCTTCACGGCTCCTGCTAGCTACCCCGTGGATGCTATCACGGCATCTCAACATTGCCACCTTATGATGAAATGGATGAAATTGAAAGTCAAGGTGGCAGTTGGCTCTATTGAACCTCCTGAACCTGGCGCAACTTTTCACTGTCGACGATTCCAGAAGGATATGCTAGGGTGATGGTGGATGAAATAACTGACAGATTTGAGGACCTTGAGCTTGACCACCCTACGGGTGAAGGGGAGACTCAGCTGGGTTCTTCTCTGAAGACTCCACGCCTATGGCGGAAGGAGCTTGCTACCTCTTGAGCACTACATTGGTTTTCCCTTGAAGAGGAAAGGGTGATGCAGTAAAGCAGCGTAAGTATTTCCCTCAGTTTTTGAGAACCAAGGTATCAATCCAGTAGGAGACCACGCGTGAGTCACCTTGTACCTACACAAACAAATAAGAACCTCGCAACCAACGCGATAAAGGGGTTGTCAATCCCTTCACGGCCACTTGCAAGAGTGAGATCTGATAGAGATGATAATAATAAGATAAATATTTTTGGTATTTTTATGATATAGATTGAAAGTAAAGATTGCAAAATAAAATAGATTGGAAACTTGTATGATGGAGAATAGACCCAGGGGCCATAGGTTTCACTAGTGGCTTCTCTCAAGATAGCATAAGTATTACAGTGGGTGAACAAATTACTGTCGAGTAATTGATAGAAAAGCGAATAATTATGAGAATATCTAGGTACGATCATGTATATAGGCATCACGTCCGTGACAAGTAGACTGACTCCTGCCTGCATGTACTACTATTACTCCACACATCGACCGCTATCCAGCATGCATCTAGAGTATTAAGTTCATAAGAACAAAGTAACGCCTTAAGCAAGATGACATGATGTAGAGGGATAAACTCATGCAATATGATATAAACCCCATCTCTTTATCCTCGATGGCAACAATACAATACGTGTTGTTTCCCTTTCTGTCATTAGGATCGAGCACCGCAAGATTGAACCCGAAGCTAAGCACTTCTCCCATTGCAATAAAGATCAATCTAGTAGGCCAAAACAAACTGATAATTCGAAGAGACTTGCAAAGATAAACCAATCATACATAAAAGAATTCATAGAAGATTCAAATATTGTTCATAGATAAACTTGATCATAAACCCACAATTCATCGGATCTCAACAAACACACCGCAAAAGAAGATTACATCGAATAGATCTCCAAGAGAAACGAGGAGAACTTTATATTGAGATCCAAAGAGAGAGAAGAAGCCATCTAGCTACTAGCTATGGACCCGAAGGTCTGAAGTAAGCTACTCACGCATCATCGGAGGCACCATGGAGTTGATGTAGAGGCCCTCCGTGATCAATGCCCCTCCGGCGGAGCTCCGGAAAGGCCCCAAGATGGGATCTCTTAGGTGCAAAAGGTTGCGGCAGTGGAAATAGGGTTTCGTGGTGCTCCTGGATGTTCTCGGGGTATATCGATATATATAGGAGGAAGAAGTAGGTCGGTGGAGCAACGAGGGGCCCACGAGGGTGGAGGGTGCGCCCAGGGGGAGTAGGCGCACCCCCTGCCTCGTGGCCTCCTCGATTGTTTCTTGACGTCCACTCCAAGTCCCATGGATCACTTTTGTTCCAAAAATAATGCTCCCGAAGGTTTCATTCCGTTTGGTATTCCTTTTCGGCGAAACACTGAAATAGGAAAAAACAATTTGTGCTGGGCCTCCGGTTAATAGGTTAGTCCCAAAAATAATATAAAATTGTAAAAATAAGCCCATTAACATCCAAAACAGATAATATAATAGCATGGAACAATCAAAAATTATAGATACGTTGGAGACGTATCAAGCATCCCCAAGCTTAATTCATGCTCATCCTCGAGTAGGTAAATGATAAAAACAGAATTTTTGATGTGGAATGCTTCCTAACATATTTCTCAATGTAATTTTTCTTTATTGTGTCATGAATGTTCAGATCCGAAAGATTCAAGATAAAAGTTTAATATTGACATAGAAATAATAATACTTCAAGCATACTAACTAAGCAATCATGTCTTCTCAAAATAACATGGCTAAAGAAAGTTATCCCTACAAAATCATATAGTCTGGCT
Organism: Triticum aestivum; assembly: GCF_018294505.1. Classification (NCBI taxonomy): domain Eukaryota; kingdom Viridiplantae; phylum Streptophyta; class Magnoliopsida; order Poales; family Poaceae; genus Triticum; species Triticum aestivum. Next base: position 636,304,240 of record NC_057806.1, read on the forward strand.
ATGCTCTATCTTCATCACACAAAATATTAAATCATGCACAACCCCGATGACAAGCCAAGCAATTGTTTCATACTTTTGATGTTCTTAAACTTTTTCAATTTTCACGCAATACATGAGCATGAGCCATGGATATAGCACCATAGGTGGAATAGAATGGTGGTTGTGGAGAAGACAAAAAGGAGAAGATAGTCTCACATCAACTAGGCGTATCAATGGGCTATGGAGATGCCCATCAATAGATATCAATGTGAGTGAGTAGGGATTGCCATGCAACAGATGCACTAGAGCTATAAGTGTATGAAAGCTCAACAAAAGAAACTAAGTGGGTGTGCATCCAACTTGCTTGCTCACGAAGACCTAGGGCAATTTGAGGAAGCCCATCATTGGAATATACAAGCCAAGTTCTATAATGTAAAATTCCCACTAGTTTATGAAAGTGACAACATACACTACAAAAAAAAGACACATCCGTGACATTTTGGGCCGAACGAAAAAAATTCTGTCATACATATGACACTTCTATGACGATAATTGTGACAAAACCCGGTATCATCATAGATGTGGTGGGCTCCTACTTCTATGATAAAAAAATCATGATAGAAAATGGGCTTTTCGTCCTGGGCGGGCCGGAGACGCAGCTGCATGACATTCTTTGGGCCGTCCATGACGGAAAAAATCATGGTAGAAGCGAGGGGGAGGAAAATTTCGGGGAGTTCCTGGTTACGGTGGGAGGTTGGGGGCCGAGCGATGCGCGTTTCTCTCGTACACGTAGGCGCGTGTGTGCGAGGCGTTGGCTCTAACTGAACCCGAGCGAGGCGTTGGGCTCTAACTGAACCCGAGCGATTGCACTATAGGCTACACGTTACTGAACCCGAGCGATCGATCGATGGCTGTTAACTGAACCCGATCAAGCGATTCCTTCGCTACTGCTGCTAACTGAAGCCGATCGATGGGATGAACAGTGAGCGTTGCGGGGGGGGGGGGTGGATGAACAGTGAGCGGTGGCATTGCCTCTGGATGAACAGGACCCCGTGGTGTGGTGGAGGGGTTGGATGAACAGTAGATGGTGGAGGGGTGCCCGTGGAGGGGTGGATGAACATGATCCCATGGTGTGGAGGGCTGGATGAACAGTAGACGGTGGAGGGGTGGTTGACCAGGACCCCGTGGTGTGGAGGGCTGGATGAACAGTAGACGGTGGAGGGGTGCCCGCGGAGGGGTGGTTGAACAGGACCCCGTGGTGTGGAGGGTTGGATGAACAGTAGACGGTGGAGGGATGGTTGAATAGGACCCCGTGGTGTGGAGGGCTGGATGAACAGTAGACGGTGGAGGGGTGGTTGAACAGTAGTCGGTGGAGTAGCGCACGGTGGAGGCTGGATGAACAGGAGCCCGTGGATGAACAGTCGCAGGTGGAGGCTGGAGGAGGTCGACGGTGGATGAACAGTAGCTCGTGGAGGCTGGAGGGGGTCGACGGTGGAGGTGAACAATATCCCGTGGAGTCCCGTTTTGCGGTACGCCACACCCCTCCCGATGAACAGGACTCCCGTTTCGACCGTAGCGCTCCAACACAAGTCCGTTTCGTCCGTTTTGCGATACGCCACACCCCTCTCGATCAACAGGACCCCCGTTTCGACCATAGGAGGTCCATTTCCTCCGTTTTGCGGTACGCCAGACCCCTCCCGATGAACAGGATCCTGTTTTGAACGTGGCCGGTCGAACACAAGGCCGTTTCCTCCGTTCTGCGGTACGCCAGGCCTCGTTTCCATCGCCTATTCCGTCCAAGCCCTCCCGATGAACACGACGCATTCCATTGCCTCCCCATGAACACGACCCATTCCGTTGCCTCCCCATGAACACGATGACGACGCTGTTTCTCCGTTCTGACCCAGCCATGTACACGAGCCCTGGCCGTACGTATGCGCGAGTAGGCATTTGAGACCCCGCCCGTATGTACACATACGTGGTCGTATTTTCTTTCTTGCACCCTGGCCGCTGTACGTACGTGTAAATGCTACGTGCGCGCCTCTACTACGACACGTGCGTGCCTCTACTACGACACGTGCACGCCTCTACATCGACCAGTATGTACGTACACGTTAGCGACCAAAATGACAACGCTACATATGCTTCGACCAGGTGGGTCCCGACTGTCAGGCACTTCCTTGCCTGCGAAGATGTAGCTGGTGGGTCCCAGCAGTCAGGGGAAACGTTTTTTTTCGTGAAATACGGTGGCCCATCCGGTGGGTCCCGCTGTCAGGTGGAGGAATAATTATTTTGCACGTAATAAGGAGGCACTTCCTTGATGCGGCCGTGGACCCAGCTGTCAGCCTCTCCACGTACAGTCCACATCCGATGGAAGCCGTTCCTTGACCACGTTGACCATGCCACGCCGAGAGCACCAGGGCGGTGGACGATGGCGAGGCCTAGGAAGGGGACGACGCGGAGCCGGGGAAGATGCGGCAGTGGATGCCCACGCGTAGAGGAGTACGAGGGTTCACTGGTTCGCTGCGGTGTGAGGCTGCCGTCGCCGCAGAATAATAGGGGGTGTGGGTGAGTAGAGGGATGGCCTGGCCAGCGGTGGGAGTAGTAGGGGGCGGTGAGGCCTCCGCCGCATCGCAGCCGGCCACGGGAGGCAGGAGCACGAGGCACGACCGGCGCTGGTTTGGGCGGCTGGAGCAAGAAGACCAGAGGTTGAAGAAGCACTACGGCCGTTGGATGGACATCATACGGTCACTGGAGCTAGAATCGTGCATATTGACTAAGTTGACAAAGCCCTCCATCCCCGTCAACTTAGTAGGCCCACAAGTCAGCCTGCCACTATACTGGGTCCCAGCTAATAGGGGGAGTATTCATTTTTTGTGCGTAATAAGGAGGCACTTCCTTGCGTGCGAAGATATAGTTGGTGGGTCCGAGCTGTCAGCGGCGGTAATGTTTTTTTTCACGAAATACAGAGGCCCTTTCGGTGGGTCCCTGATGTCAGGTGGAGGAATCATTATTTTGCGCGTAATAAGGAGGAATTTCCTTGCGTGCGGCTGTGGACCCAGCTGTCGGCCTCTCCATGTAAAGTCCACTTCAGATGCATGTCGATCGTTGACCACGTTGACCATGCCGCACCGAGAGCACCAGGACGGTGGACGATGGCGAGGCCTAGGAAGGGAACGACACAGAGGCAGGGAAGACTCGGCAGTTGTTTCCCATGCGGAGGGGAGTACGACTGTACGAGGGTTTACTGGTTCGTCTGCCATCGCCGGAGAATAACATCAGGTGTGGGTGAGTATAGGGATGGCTAGGCCAATGATGGGAGTACGGTGGGGCGGTGAGGCCTGCGCGGCAGCAGAGCCGGCCGCGGGGAGGAGGGAGCAAGCAGTCCCGCTGGCGCCTGTTTGAGCGGCTGGAGCAGGAAGAGCAGAGATTGAAGAAGCACGACGGCCGTTGGATGGCCATCCAACAGTCGCTGCTTGTGCGTCAACCTTTTTTAGGAAAGCCTCAAATCTGTGGAAAACAGCATACAACCCATCTGCCATTATTTCTAATAATTTACAGCCCATTTGCTAATTATTAATGTTTTTTTGAGCCCATATTCTTTTTGTTAGCATTACAGCCCATATTGTGGCCACGGTTAAAAAATTATACGAAATTTTGCATATTTCGGTGCGGTCCGAACTGTTTTTAATCCCGAAATTTCGACTCACATTCAAACTGATTTTAAAAATAAATGTATATCAATATAAAATCCAACAAATTCTCCACGCATAAAAATTAATGTAATTTCAAATCTCGAAATGAAGAAAAGATATTTGAAACTAATTGCCGGTTTGATGTGTTTTAAAAATGTACAGCCCATTTCTCATTACTGATGGGCCATTTTCTCGGCCAGCCGAATGAAAGCTCTCCTCGTCTTGAAAGATTTGCAGCCCAACAGGCCTGACAAAGCGACTTACTTGGCAAATCACAAAAAAACTGGGCTGTGGCCGTGGACCCAGCTGTCAGCCTCTCCACGTACAGTACTCTTCCGATGGAATGTCGTTGACCACGTTGACCACGCCGCGCCGAGAGCACCAAGGCGGTGGACGACGGCGAGGCCTAGGAAGGGGACGACGCGGAGCCGGGGAAGACGCGGCAGTGGATGCCCACGCGGAGAGGAGTACGAGGGTTCACTGGTTCGGCTGCGGTGTGAGGCTGCCGTCGCCGCAGGGCCTGGCTAGCGGTGGGAGTAGTAGGGGGCGATGAGGCCTCATCGGCAGCACAGCCGGCCACTGGAGGCAGGAGCAGGCGGTCTCCCCGGCGCTGGTTTGGGCGGCTGGTGCAAGAAGAGCAGCGATTGAAGAAGCAGCAGGACCGTTCGATTCAAATCCAACGGTTACTGCTGCTAGAATCGTTTGTTGACTAAGTTGACAAGCCCTGCGTACGCGTCAACTTAGTAGGCCCACAGGTCAGCCTCCCAACCGGTGCGCCCCAGATGTCAGTGGGAGGAATCATTTTTTTCGCGTAATAAGGAGGCAGTTGATTGCGTGCGGCCAGGCCAGCGGAGGGAGTAGGGTGGGCCGGGGAAGCCTGCGCGGCATCACAGCGGGCCACAAGAGGAGGGAGCAGGCAGTCCCGCCGGCGCTAGTTTAGGCGGCTGGAGCAGGAAGATCAGAGATTGAAGAAGCACGTCGGCCGTTGGATGGACATCCAAAACTAACTGCTGCTAGAATCGTGTGTTCACTGACAAAGCCTTGCGTAAACAAGTCAGCCTCGAAATCTGTGGCGTGTACAGCCCATTTGCTATTATTTTTATAATTTTTACTCATTTTCTAATTCATATGGAATTTATTGCAGCCCGTTTTCCATTTTTAGAATTGCTGGCCATTTTCTGGTCAGTACGAGGGTCAAAAAATTAACTAAATATGTGGGAAATTTTGAAAATTCGCAAATTTTTGCTGGGGAACGAAATATTCTTAATCCAAAAATTATTAGCCATACTAAAACAAATTTAAAAATAAATTAGTACTATGTCATGTTAAATCCAATGAAATACGTATAAGATATCAGTGAAGAACAAAAACAAAAAAAGAAACTTATATCCCATTTGCTATAATTTTTTTGGAATTTTCAACCCCTTTTGATATTACTTTTAACAGACATTGACCATACTCTTAAGCCAGGCCGGAATGCATCCCTCCTCGTCTTGAAAGATTTGCAGCCCAGTAATTCGGAGAAAACAAATAGGCCTAGCTTGGGTATTCTTCAAAAAGAAATACTGGGCTACCTATTTTCCCAAGAACTGGTGCATGAGCATTTAGCTTTATTTATTTATTTATTTACTTATTCATGTTTAGGGGACCATGAGCATGTACCTGGGCCGGATTCATGTGAGAGCCTCCCTTCCAGTTAATTATGGGCTTCTCTATTGGGCCTTCATCAGTGGGCTGCATGTTATCAACAAGTGGAAAATGTGTTCCGAGTTTCAAAAAAAATGTGTTCCGTACGATAAATAGTATGCGCTACGTACGGTACGGGGCACTAAAGGATCGAACCGTGCAACGACTTCCAAAACATTGTGTTTGTCGTTCTAACAACACATTTATTCAACCAACAGACGAAATATACTACTGATTGTACATTGAAAACAGCAGCAGCAGCAACCAGGGCTGGGGGTGCAACAGAAGCAGTAAGCAGGCCAGAAGAGTGAAGACGCAGCTCTCTCTTCCAAACCAAACATCAGCCATCATTACAAAAGGGCTACCAAAAAAGAACAAGTGTATGCATCAAACTAAATAAAGATCCTACTACACCAAGTGTACGCATCTAACTAACTGGCTCAGTTAGACGTTACTATTTATTAAGCTGTGGAGATTGGCTGACGGCTTGAACCAGATGGGTGCCTGACGGGGGAAACTCCAGCCAGCAGGTCGAAGTCTGATACTTGCGACCCTCTCTCCTACTTTGGGCTGCAGAGCGTGGCGGCACATATCAGGGTATGGTGCATGCAGAGACGCATGGTACGCTGTGTACACACAGTTTTGCCTGATGAACGAAACCGCGCTGCCATCATGATCCTTGCCGTCGGTTATCTCCTGGTTAATCGGATAATTCAGTCCGACAAACAGAGAGCGTGTACCAAGGCTACTTACCAGCCTCCAGTCAAAAATTCCTGAAGGCCCAGAGAAGCTGGGATCCTGCTCAAAGACCTTGCAGTGACTGTGATTGTATTCCGCGAAACAACACGTCCGGTACGTGCGAACGATCATCAATCTTTCGCCGTCGTCTGATCGAGCCAGGAACCACCTGCAACTGCCATGCCGCTTTTCTTTGAAAGGTTCTGGGATTAGGAAGGGTAGGGACACCAGGCGGCCTACAACATCATATCAAGTTGGAGTCAAATAAAAAAGGGCTCTTGGTTTAGTCAATCTTAAGAACAGCATGTTATGAGCATGAATATTTTTTCAGCAAATGTTGACAGTAATATAAGCAAGCCATCATGATATCATAGGAAAGTAACATACTGCTGTAACAGCCGTTTGTAGCGATGACTGGAGTAGGCCAGCAATACGTCCAGCCATAGAAGGAGTCGACAGCGTAAATGAAGCCCTTGTGTTCAATGGCATCAGAGAACCATGGAGGATGTATGATCCTGCGATGGACGTGCAGATTTATCCACTTACCGCAGTGACCTGTCAGATAGGCGAGACCGCGGTTGAAGAACGCAATTAGCCTGAAGTCTTTATAATTCGCAGATCTTGTGGGCACTTGGCAGATTACAACCTTGAGCAAATCAAACTTGGTATCATGTTGGCTACTGTAAGATTCCGAGTATTCTGGGCCGCGGTGCCAAAGCAGTGCAGTGTTAATCGAAGGAAGGGGGATCAATCGCCGGGTGTAGACCTCCACGAGCATCCAGCTGCCGCGACCGTCGACGAGCACCATCCAAGACGTGTTCATGCCGACCCAGTACATACCGTTAATGTAGTTGAGGCTGACGGGGATCGGATCGCAGTCAAGGGGGTTGATGCTCGCCACCCTATGATCGTTATGCTGCATGACACGCCGTTTCTGAAGATCAGGCGGCATCAGCAAGCAAGGAGCTGGCTTAAAAAGCTCCGGCCTGAGGGCTTTGAGTAAACGGTACAGCCCCGACGAGCACGCGGCGAGCGGCATGGTACTGAGATTGTCCACACGCGAAACAATGAGCTTGATTACCTCTGTGGGGAGCGAATTCCAGCCACTCTTTCGGCGGACGCTGCTCGGTTCTGCCATTGTTAGTGCTTGGGTTTCGGACGAGGGGGGAGGCGCCTTAGCGGGGATGGAAGATTGGACGAGATTATGTGCGGACAAAGATGGAGAAGCGAATATGTGCTGCGGGAAGTGGACAGGTGATGATGACTACAGCATGCCGCTTGACTTACGAGACACATACCAGCAGTGTAGGGTCATGTCGATGCCAGACAACTTGCTTGAGTGATCACAGTACTGGTACTCCCTACAATGCTATGCCCTAACTTGCTTGAGTAGAGTAGTAGAGTAGGACTCTGCTCTACTACTAGCACCGGAGGAGTAGTATATTCTAATCTAAAATAGTTACAAACTTCAATGCCCGAGCGTGGAACGACTACGAACCGTGCTCAAAGACCGTGTCTACGTGGTGTTTGGACATGGGCGACAACCTCAACGCCAACGGTGCAGCTCCCGTTGCACCGTATGTGTTTCTGTCCTTCCTGTTCGAAATCGTGGTAAAATTCATGTTTCTACTCTGTATCCTACTACTATGCTAGTCCACATGATTAGTTGCGAACGACGACTTCTTCCCCGACCTCGGCAACCTCATCCTCGACGACATGGGCGACAACGTCAACGCCGGCAACCAGTGAGATACAGGGTGTAGGAAGCGGTTTGGGAATTTGCATGCCTTTCCAACCAGTGAGATACTCCGTACAAAGTACGACAGAGAAATAACCACAGAGAAGGAAGCTAAAAGTAAACAATCAAACGAGCATTTTTGCTTTTGTTTTGCATTGAATCGTTTCACAAGCTTGACTAGTGTTGTTTTTCTACTTTTACAAAAACCGCATCGTAATGTTAAAACGTGCATTTGCACGTACATAAGTAATAGTAGTACTCCCTCCGTCTAGGTGTATAAGTCTTCCCTCCTTCTTGGTCACGGTGCACAACCGAAGATGACTTATTGACCTGGACGGAGGGAGTAGCACAGTCTGCAAGCATATATCGAGAGAGACGTGTAGTGCGATAGTGGAAAAAAATTACTCGTATATGAGACCAGATCTCACGGTTAGCAGGTGAGACCCGTCCTGATGGATGACACGTGGCTTTTAAGTGGGGGTGGGGGATGCTTTGTGATTTGTGAATGCCACGTGTCATCCATCAGGATGGGTCTCGCGTGAGACCTGGTCTCATAGAATTCTTTTCCTGCGATAGTATATAGTAAAGTTTGTGCTATATGCACGTACTTGCAAAATGCGTACGAATACACAAGGTTTCCAAACTTTCCCTTTTACATACTTAATTAAGGACGCTAAAAATTCCTGAACGTTCGGGATTTATCATTTGCGTCCCAAAACTAATGAGATCGCCTTACGAAACAAAAATTATACTCCTCCTAAAAGCCACGGCGCTCGCAGGAGCGCTTGCGGCGCGCCACGAGTGCCCTGGTGCGCGGCCGTTTCCCAGCGCGCCGACACAACGCCTCTTCCTCAGCCTCGCAACTCGCGAGGTGCTGATTGGCGGCTTGCCGGCGGGCGAGCGCGATCTCACCGGTGTGGTGATCCGGCGCCAACAGGTACTCCTCCTCGCTGGAAGCGTGCACCCGGTCCACGTACCGCCAAGCGTAGATGAGGCGCTTGGGCCCGACTGCACTCAGGGCGTCGGCACGGGCGTCCTCCGCCACCCTCATGGCCCTCGCACGAGCCTTCTGCCAAAGAGCCAATTGCCTGGCTCTCTCGGACGCGACATAGGCCTCCCAGGTAGCTTGTTCCGCGGTGCGCTTCTCTTCCTCGGCCTTCTTCTCCGCCTCTATTTTGGCGCGCTCTGCTGGAGGCAAAGCCTCCCACAAGGCGACATCCATTTCTTTCCAAAGCTCCTCAAGGCTGGGGGGCTCGGCGGGCGGCGCGGCGTTCTCCTCGTAGCGGGAAGCCGACGCGTCCTCCGGCACGCGTGCTAGCGGGATTGGGAACGTTGACGTGTCCACCTCGACGCATCGCGGCAAGCAGCGGAACGCCGATGCATCCTCCTCGACTAGTGGCGGCGAGGAACGGAACGGCGACGCATCGCGTAGCGGCGAGGAGCGGAACACCGACGCGTCCTCCTCGACTAGTGGCGGCGAGGAACGGAACGGCGACGCGTGACCGTCCGTGCGGTGCAGCGAGGGGCTCCTAGGGCTTGGGAGGGGCGATGCCATGGTGGTCGACGTGAGAGGGAGGGGGAGGAGATAGCGATGAACGTGAATGTGAGGGGGAGGAGATAGCGATGTCGTGAGAGGCGCAATATTTATGGCGAGCAATGGCACACCTACATAAGATATGGACTGAGCTGCACTGACTTAACTGCCGGTCTAGTTGCGTCACTGACATGTGGGCCAGACCCCTGTTGGGCCCATATGTCAGTGACCGAATGCACCTGCAGTTAAGTAACAGCTACGTGGGCATATTTGTTGGAGTAAATTACGGGGGAGCGAAGGGGTGGAAATATTGCTGGTCACAACGGATTGGACGAGCGTGGGGGAGGAGAGTCATGCATGCAGATTTTTTCACACGGGGTGGAGTGGTGGGACCGCCGGAGGGAGAAGGAGAGTTTGGCAGGCATATTGTTTCACACTTGGAGAGGAAAAATTTGGAGACGAACGGGCTTCCTGCAGGTATGGGGAACGGTGCATAATAAGTCATCTTGCATGCCGGGCTAGGTATAGTCTCAAGTCATTAAAAACAAACACGCCCCACACATGTTCATATTTCAAGGTGCACTAAATTATTGCATGCGATGATTAAGGCTGGCCATAATGGTGGTATCTTAGCTGGTATCATGCACACGGGAATAGCAAACATGCTGATGTGGCAAAGAATTAAAGAAGAGAGGGGGGTTAGAGTAACTAGAGTTCATGCATGCATTGGTAAACACATTTTTTTGTGGAGAACGACAGCACTAGTTGAGTACTTTTGCAGACTTCAAAAACTATTCCACAATGTGTCAACATTCACAATGTCAAATCAATATTTTTACACTCATTATAAAACGTAGTTCTTATACTAGTACTAGTTGAGTACTCATTATAATCAGTACTCCCTCCGTCTAGGTGAGCAAGTCATCTTAGATTGTGCACTGTGACCAAGGAGGAGGGGAAAACGAGAGATCTTAATGTTTATAATCAGTACTCCCTCCGTCTAGGTGAGCAAGTCATCTTAGATTGTGCACTGTGACCAAGGAGGAGGGGAAAACGAGAGATCTTAATGTTTATTTGCTAATTAATAGCATTGCATGCAATGAACTAACCACTGCATGTCGTGTTTGGTAGTCTCAAGTCATTAAAAGCATGCACACCCACATCTCCTATTGGTTTTTTGCGGGAAACACATCTCCTATTGGTTGATATGTCAAGAAACAAGAAACGAGGTAGAAGTTAATGCACCGCGCCTAAGACTAGCCACAATGGATAGTAACATACACTAGTAACATACACATATCCCTAGACTATGTTACTACCTTCATAGTGGGTAGTAACTTAAGTGTGGTAACATGCAAAGATTCATTTATTAGGTTATAGACTCATATTGCATTGGGACATGTGATGTTACAGTAACTAGCTAAGTTACTACAATTACCTCTCTCTTCATTAACTCATTGCCACATAAGCAAATCTGTTGAGTTGGACTCGATGTTACCGCTGAAGTTACTCCCACTTTGGCTAGTCTAAGTGTTTTGGGAGTATTGTAGATATTGATATTTTTAGTATAAATTTGGTCGTGGGATTTCATTGATGCCTGTCAAAGCGTTGACAGGTCTGCTATGCGTGACCTGAAGATGAAAGCGTTGAGCATTTCGAAGTTGATCAACAATCTTCAATTGTCAAAGATTAGCCATTCGGTCAATAAGGTGGCACACTTAATCGCTAAGTATAGCTTTGACAATAGATTAGATGGTATTCTTTTAAATAACGTACCGCCCTGTGTGGTGAATATTGTATCGAATGAGTGTACTAGTGTGGTTGGTTAATTAATATAAGGTGGTGTTCAAAAAAAGTATAAATTTGGTCCAACACTTTGCAAACGGTTGACGGGAGTGAAAAGGACCAGAGGGAGTATCATGCATGCGGAGTAGGCAAAAAAATTGCTTGTCTAAAAAAAGGCAAAAAATTTGCTCATTTATAGTCGGTCGAAGTCTCAAAGGGCGCGACCGCGCGAGGGAGGCAAAGGTCGTGGGAGGCGCGATGTTTGACGAAATTAAGTGAAGTTACATCCACGCGCCGGCATGGCATGCGAACAGGCAGAAGCTATACCGTCAGGCCTATGATATGGGTCTAGTAGACATGACATCTAGTGGGTCCCGGATAGTTCTCGAGAACTCTTTGGGGGCTTGCAGCCGTTTATCCACCGGGCAAGCCAGCAACCCCACGCTGTTGATACGTCCATTTTGCATCATGCTTTCATATCAATATTTATTGCATTATGGACTGTTATTTCACTTTATGTCACAATACTTATGGCTATTCTCTCTTATTTTACAAGGTTTACATAAGGAGGGAGAATGCTGGCAGCTGGAATTCTGGGCTGGAAAAGGAGCAAATATTAGAGACCTATTCTGTGCAACTCCAAAAGTCTTGAAACTCCACCGAACATCTTAAAATAAATAAAGAAAAAATCCTCGCCAAAGATGAAGGCCAGGGGGCCCACACCCTACTCACGAGGGTGGGGGTGGCCCCCCTAGGGCGCGCCCCCTACCTCGTGGGCCCCGTGGTGGCTCTTCGACGTCCATCTTCTCCTATATGAAGTCTTTCGATGAGAAAAAATCAGAAGGAACCTTTCGGGACGAAACTCCGCCGCCACGAGGCGGAACCTTAGCGGAACCAATCTAGAGCTCCGGCAGAGCTGTTTTGCCGGGGATACTTCCCTCCGGGAGGGGGAAATCATCACCATCGTCATCACCAACGCTCCTCTCATCGGGAGAGGGCAATCTCCATCAACATCTTCACCAGCACCATCTCATCTCCAAACCCTAGTTCATCTCTTGTATCCAATTCTTGTCTCAAAGTCCGGGATTGGTGCTAGTAGGTTGCTAGTAGTGTTGATTACTCCTTGTAGTTGATGCTAGTTGGTTTAGTTGGTGGAAGATCATATGTTCAGATCTGAAAGTGTGTTATATCGACTAGAGGGGGGGGGGTGAATAGGCGATTTTTATGAAAGTCCTCAGAACATAGAAGTTTTGAAGATAAACGATAAAATTAAACCTATTACCATGCAGCGGAAGGTAGACTACACTAGGCAAACCATAGTCAAGTATTCAATGAAGTGAAAGCACAAAGACTAATAGCAGCTAGGTAGTAAGGATCAGGTAGGAAGATATTGTGAAGCCAAACAGAACACGCAGTCACTCAGTGAAGACAAATGATAGTACAAACATACAATGACTTCACAAGGAGTAACAGTAAGTAAAGGGAAGTGAAGATGAAACCAGTGACTCGTTGAAGACAATGATTTGTTGGACCAGTTCCAGTTGCTGTGACAACTGTACGTCTAGTTGGATCAGCTAGGTATTTAAACCTTAGGACACACAGTCCTGGACACCCAGTCCTGAACACGCAGCTCAGGACACCCAGTCCTCACCGTATTCTCCTTGAGCTAAGGTCACATAGACCTCGCCCAACCACTCTGGTAAGTCTTCAAGGTAGACTCCCAAACCTTCACAGACTTCGTTCACCGGCAATCCACAATGTCTCTTGGATGCTCAGAACGCGACGCCTAACCGGCTGGAGGATGCATAGTCCTCAAGTGTAATAAGTCTTCAGATCACACAGACAAGAAGACTTAAGTGATGCCCAATTCTCTCTGGCTCTAATGGTTAGGGCTTTATCCTCGCAAGGAATTCTCTCTCAAAGGCTTCGAGGTGGGTTGCTCTCAAATGACAAAAGCCGTACTTTCAATCTGAGCAGCCAACCGTTTATGGTTGTAGGGGGTGGGCTATTTATAGCCACTTGGCAACCCGACCTGATTTGTCCGAAATGACCCTGGGTTACTAAGGAACTGACACGTGTTCCAACGGTCAGATTTCAAACTCACATGACAACTTTACTTGGGCTACAAGCAAAGCTGACTTGTCCGACTCTAGACAAGATTCGCTCTCATAGTCTTCACTCGAAGACATAGGTTTTTGGTTTAGGCATCACTTCAGTCATTCTGACTGGTTCTCTTGGACCCCACTTAACAGTACGGTGGTTCCTATGACTCAACACAAAAGAAAAAGAACTACGAAAGATCTAAGTCTTCGAGCTCCATAGGCTTCATATAGTGTCTTCTCTTTTCATAGTCTTCAATGTGAATATCTTCATATCCCACCTTTGACTTCAATGTCTTCATACATTTTTAGGGGTCATCTCTGGTAGTAAAACTGAATCAATGAGGGACTTCTACCTGTGTTATCTTGCAATTCCCACAAACACATTAGTCCCTCAACTAGGTTTGTCGTCAATACTCCAAAACCAACTAGGGTGGCAGTAGATGCACTTACAATCTCCCCCTTTTTGGTGATTGATGACAAACTAGTTGAAGTTTTCAATGGGGAATATAATCTGTGAAATTGTAAAGGATAAGGAATTGTCTTCATAAGTTGCAAGGGCTCCCCCTGAAGATGTGCATATAAGTTAATTTGCTTTTGGAATGCAAATGCACATGGCAGGTTGTACTTATGGAGATCCACTTCAACTTATGATGACAATCCACTATGCATGTGAAAGTATATGAAGATAATGACATGCATAATGGAAAATGGACGTCTGCAGAATGAGCTAAGTGCGGAATTTATCGTCGCACATGCGGAATTTATCTTCGCAAAACAAGGTGGCAAATAAGTAGCAGACGACCATCTAGTTTAAGTGTTACAACTCATAAGAACCAAATGTAGCAAAAGCGAGAGTTGTAAGCACGAAGCAAAATATAAAGCACCCGTCCATATGGACCCGCTTGAAGACTATCAATCTCATATGCTTCTCCCCCTTTTGTCAGTAATGAACAAAAAGGTTTGAAGACATAGAGCCTCTACTCGTTCCCATGAGGAGTAGGGGAAGTAGCAGGGTTGTTGGTGTTGTTTGGTGGTGCAGAAGAGCTTGGAGGTGCTGAAGGAGGTGGCGGTGAAGTAGCATCGTCTTCTTCCTCAATAATTCTGGCAGTCACTGTGGCAGCAGAGGAAGAGAACTCAGAGTCTTCAAGGGATGGAGTTCCTAGCAGCACAGCCCTTCGAGGAGGTGTGGAGTCAAACTTGAATCTCTCAGTGAAGCCATCCTCTTGAAGATCAGCTTCAGAACACATCATCGTGAGCCCTTTCCATGTGCGGCGACATGTTTCATGGGCAACGAAAGCATTCTTGGTGGCAAGATTTCGAGTGCGATTAACATCCACCAAGAGGCTTTTCATCTGACGCTTCAGCCAGTCATGATGCCTATCCTGTTTCTGATGTAGAGCCACAAGAAGCTCTCGGTCGTTGAGAACACGAGTGCGCTTCTTGGGTCTTGGAGCAGTGGCACTGTCAGTGGCTTCAGTGGAAGCAGGGTGTGGTGCACGTGTAGTGCCAGCCAAAGGATACACCCGAGAAACTGCTTCAACGCCTTCAATGTTCTGAGTAAAACTCTGATGTTCTGCATTCTGAAGACTTAGAGGTTGCTTCGCAGGCTCAGAATATATGGCTTCAGTAGACATGTCCACGTCAGGCAAGAAGATCCGATGGTTGCGGGCTGAGGGCTGATACGAGATGGCGGAGTGTAGCTTGATCAGCCGCATGACCCAAGGGGCTTAGAACTTCAAACCAAACAGATCAATGCCTGATGCAGCAAGTTGGCGTATGAAGAAGTCCTGGGCATTGAAGCATTTGACATGAAGTATATAGAAGACCAAAGTCTTCATTGCACCCTGAAGCTTGGCATTTGGAGAGTGCCCTTTGATAGGCCAGAGAGTTCGCCTGATGATGTGATAGATGGTTCTTGGCAGGTACTCAAGGTCTTCAACGAAGAACTCTGTGGGATAAGCAGCATCTTGGGGCAATGGCTTCATCATGCTGAGCATCTGACTCATATCAGGTTCTGGCCGCTGAAAGATGCTCTCAATAGCTTCAGCATGCAGCTGACAGTCTTGCTCGAAGAGATCGCCAGGAGTGGGCAAGCCAGTGAGCTCAATGATGTCAAATGCATTGGCTTCATGATGAACGTTGCTAGTCATCCACTCCAGGACCCAAGTCTTCGGATCTCTGCTGTACCCTCTGATGTGAAGTGTGGCATAGAATTGAAGCAGCAGCTCTTCATTCCAATGCTCTTCGTCAGTAATGAACTGCAGCAGTCCAATTTCCTTGAAGCAATCTAAAGCTTCTTCCAGATAGGGCAAACCAGCTATAGCTTCAACGTCAAGGCGCTTGTGTGGGAAGATGCGACCTTGGTTGTAAAGAATGCAAGAGTAATAGCTTCGCTGAGGATAGCTCCAGAACCAATCAGATGATATCCTTTCCCTTGAGTAGGGGTTCCTGGAGCTATTGAAGAACGTGTTGTCTGCCCTGAAGCCATTGATGTTGAAGGAGCCAGGTGCTGATGCAGGACCTGGAAACCTTGGCAGTCTTGGGATTGGCTTCTGGACCTGAGGTCTGTGCTCAACATGATAGTCGAATTGGGGACCGGCAGCAGACTCAGGAACAGAAGTGGCGGGATCAGTGGATTCGCTGTCTTCTGAAGCTTTTGCTGGGGAGGGCTCCACATTAGCTTCATTGGTGGTTGTGGCAGCCTCACGATTTTCATCCTCCACTTGACTAGCTGGAGGGTCGGTCACAAGCACATTCTCCTGGAGAACTGCTTCTTGGTGGGACAGGGGAGTGGGATCTTGTGGGACTCCTTCTTCTGCGACTGATGTAGCCAGAATGTCTTCAGCAGGGACTTGAGGCCTGGACCTTTGCGAAGCCTGCGGAACATAGACAACGCCTGTGGAGTTGGAGTGGGCTGGGCCTCATAGTCTTTTTCCTCTTGTGGGCGATCCGCCCATGAAGCATCCTGTGCAATTGGCGTCAGTGGATGACCAATGCTGATGAGTTCGCCGTTTTCATGCTAAGGAAGGACTGGACCATCTTCTACATTGTCATGTTGACCAATGTCTTCAGCAGCGATGGGATCAGCTGATGGAATGTCTTCAGCTTCATGAGCCTCTGTGGAAGCAGGCTCATGAATTGTCAGTTGTCGTTCAGCTTCAGGATAGACCATAGAAATGGGTTCAACTATCAAGGGCTCTGTGGAAGCAGCCCGAGCTTTCTTGGTCTTCCTCTTCTTCTTGGAGGGGGCAGTAGGAGAGGCTTCAGAGTGTTTCCTCTTCCTGGCTTCAGTCTCAGCAGTCCTTGTCTTCTTGAGGTCTGAAGCTGTTGACCGGCTTTTTGGCTTCGAGCCAGTCAGTCTAGTTGGGAAGACAGTCGGAACTGCTTCTTGCCTTGGTGCATCAGGTTCAGCCGTAGCAGGCTTCTTCTTCTTCTTTGCGGCCATCCTGGGGTCGATGCCAGAACGCCCAAGTGCCTTGCGCTTCTCAGACTCATTATAGGCTTGCACACATCTGTCAGCCAGAGTCTTCATGCGCTCACGTGAACCCTGAGCTTCTGCACGCTTCTTCACAAAGGCTTCCTTGAGCTCGTGCATCATTGCCTTGAAGTTCTTCACTTCTTGCATGCTGAGCTTGGCCATATGCTTCTTGAACTGAGCCTTTTCATAGTCAATCTTCTGCTTCAGTTCAACAATGCGCTGGGCAATAGCAAGTTCTGAAGCAATGGCACCTTGGAAGGCGGCACTGAGGCCAATGGGTAGCTGCAGATCTTCAAAGCTGATGTTTGGGGTGTCAAACCACTCGTCAATGAAGTTGTGGATGATGGTGACATCAAAGAGAGGCAGATCATTGAAGATTTCTGCTTCTTCTTTGCTCTTGATGAGTTGCTCAAGAGCGTCACCTGCAAGATCTTCATCACTTGACAAATCAATGTCGTCATTGCGCAGAATGGCAGCAGCTGTTAGCTCTTGGCCAGTGTGAGACAGAGGCATCTTGGCCTTCTGGGGCTTGGAGACGCGTGATAAGTCTTCAGACTGCACACTGTCTTCAGGAGGTGCAGTTGCCAATGGCTTCGCCCTTGAGATTTTTGGTGAAGGGGCTGGCTTTGAAGCTTTTGGCTTCTTCAACTGCTTTGGCTTCGGCACTGCAGGCGCGTCATCAGACTCAGTGTCAGCTGCAGGCTCATTCACTGCAGTCCCTTGAACCAAGATGTAGGTGATGAGACCTTCAAGGTTGGCGAAAGGACCGATGACATTGGGTTCTGCATGCCGTGTGCCATCTGCCCTTGGAGATGAGGGACCAGGGTTGAAGTCTAACCCAAAAGTCTTCTTGTTCTGCTTCGCTGAGTTCTGAGCAAATTGGAAGTTGCGCTTGAACAGATTGTCGTCACGACACCATAGCAGTGACAACGAGTGTGCATCAGCAGGCTGTGGTCCACGGACCATGCATGGATAGAAGCCTTGAGCAATGGCTTCATCTCTGGACCTGGGTAGAAGATTCTTGAATAGGATGTCTCCCCACGGTCTCTTGATGGCGTTTTTCTCAGCATACTCCTGGGTCACAAATCTGTATTTGAACCATTGTTCTGCCCAATATCTTCGAATCCATTGGATTCGGGTCTTGCGTTGACTGTAATCCTCTTCAGGATCTGTCTTGTACATTTCTGAGAGTTCATCTGGCAGATCTCTGGAGGTCTCACCACGACGCTTTCTGCCACCCTTCCTTGCTGCTTTCTCTGAAGCCATAAACTTTAACCTGAAAGGCTTCAAGAAGTTCAAAGGCTTCAAAGGTTTTCGTTTGCTGGACCAACAGGAACTGGCTTCAGGAGAATTTATGTGATGCTGTAAGAATTCTGCAAATGAATGCAGACTATGAGAACCAAAGGATTCTCCCACGGACATGTACCTATGACAGCATTAAGGTGCGAGGGAAGGGGAAGAGGTCATATGCATTCTCAGAAGATTTTGAAGATAAATCAGTTTAGAAGACATTGACCTCATCGTGCGAAGACATTCACTCACAGATAAGAAGTTGGTTCCAGATTTGTACGAATCCACAGATCAGTACAAGTGAGGAATCTAACTACTTTGTGAAGCACAAGTGAATATACTAGGCATGTTATGAGATGCAGTATGAGAGAGATCTAGCTTGTGTGAACAGAAACTGCTTGTGGTAGAAAGTGACAAATCCATAGGATCAATGGTGCTGTAAAAAGAGGAAGTTTTATTTACCACACAAAGAACTGCTAGACGGAGTGTAAGATGAGGCCGAGCAGTTCGATCTTCTGTGCCCTAACTTGGCGACGGAGGACACCTACGGCGACGGCGGAGAGGACGATGTCAACGGTCGGCGTGAAGACGGCGTCGGAGAGGTTGCGGCAGCGAAGCGCTTCGTCGCCGGCGTCGTCGAGGGCTAGCGGTGGCGCTAGGGTTCGTGCGAGGGTGGAAGAAGAGATAATAACCGCTGTGAGTGTGTATTTATAGGTACAGGGGCGACACTGTGCTATTACACAGGTGCCCCTGGCGATTCGCATCTGAGGAACATGTGGCCATTATGCGGAATTTTGGGGTTTGTTCCACGTCCCACGCACACCTGGATTGTCGGGTGGTCATTCCTACTTCTTCGGATGTCATGTGGAGGAATGAGCATTGAAAACGGACTTAATGGTTGTCTCTGTATCTTCTGCTGACAAGGACGCAGAGAAGACATTCGAGAGTTTCAATAGAATGCATATGACTTGGGGAGATAGAGTTTGATATAGAAAGCATAGAGAGGTTAGGGTCCGATCACATTTACTTAGTTCAAAAGATT
>NC_057806.1:636984823-636989079 GCF_018294505.1 Triticum aestivum
TGTGTGTGTGTGTGTGTGTGTGAGGTATTGAGAGAAATCAAACCTATGGAGAGAAATGTGTGTGTATGTGACGGAAAGCTACATGCTAAATAGGGTTTTCACGAAGAGATTGTGCGTGTGAGATAGAGAGCGATGTGCGGGCCTTGAGGTGAGCAGGGGTCGGGTGAGGGTGTCAAAATGTGTGTGTTGATGCATGTGTTACATGTGATCATGCGAGGGACGGATGAATCGAGCGAGATGGTTGTTGTGTTACGGATGCTCCTCTCTCTCTCTCACACACACAAGTACAAATAGAATAATGTTCTCTCATGTATACACAACGTATTGGCATTTTTCTATGTCTCACTCATGCATGATCATTTGCACATTCACACCTCTCTATGTCTCTATCACACGCACACCGTCTCCACATTGCCCTTCCACAACAACACATATGGACACATACACACGTTCTCTCTCAGTCACACACACAAAATCAGTACTAAAAAAACTAGGGCGCACCAAAAACGTCCAAATCCAAATAAACACAAACTGGAGCTAAATTCAAATATATGGAAATATTGTAGCGTCAAGAACTTTTCCAGGAAAAAAAAGTTGAGTAATATTCGGGGATTATTTTCACACACACAAAAAGGTTTGGTGGGTGTCCTTCGAGCGCGACACGATGACGCACCGTTCGATAGACCGCACGGCCGCGGTTCACGCGCCTGCACAGGATTTTGTATCGTGGTTGTGGTAACTAATATAAGCGTTGCCTCAGTCTAAAGTTTACGTGTACCAGTACGGTTTTATTTTTAGTTTGACCAACCCTATATAAAACTAAACTAAGCTCACATACGCGCACTCATCAATATGTCGCCACTGTTGCGCAAGCCGGCGCCCGCCTACTCCGGCCAACCATTTCTCGCCCATCACCGCCGTGTCGCCGCCATCCCTGTACCATGAAGCTGAAGGCTCGCCCGCTCACGTTGTCTGCAGTCCCTCCTCGCAATGCTGCCGCGCTGCCAAGCACACGAGCAGCTGGTGGAGCCGCGTCTATGCATGCAGGTACGAAAAGGAGGATGAGCGCATGCTCCAGCACACCGGCGAGAAGGAACTAGCGTGTCATTGTCGTCTCCGCCCGCGCGGAGGAGGCACACAGGGTGGCTATCGTCGCGGAAGCCGGTCTCGCTCGCGCTGAGCTCACAAACTGGGTGTGGAAGCGGAATCTACCTTCGAGACCTTGAATGTCACATTGATCCTGCAATCTGAAGGAGCAATTTGGTTCTGTCGACTCTTGTGAACCATTGTATCCAACATGGATGGCTAGAAGGGCTTCTTCAACCTCCGAAATTGATGCAGTGTTCATCTTCTCATCCCGCCACACGCCTAAACGGCTGCCGCCGCCGCCCCGCCCTCCACTGAACCGTCGGCCACTACCATGCTCGCCCCCACCCCCGCCATCCGTTTAACCCCGGGTATGATCCATTTTTTCTGGCGAACTGCATTCCACACCCAACACTCATAAGATAGATCATGGGCACCCTGCCACCCTAATATAGGTACTGGGGTAGCTTCTCTACCGTCTTCCTTCGCTCCGTCGAACTTCTTTCACAAATCAACTGACCCAAATTATACTACTAGTACGAACGTATTAGGTACAGTAGGAACACGAAGATACGAGCAGTAATACCAACTGCAAGAAGAATAGTAGTAATACATAGTACTAGTACTACTGTACGTACTAAAGAGTTCAAATAATGAGAAAGAACATAAACATAGTTCTGTTGGGGGCTCAGCACAACACACCCCTGAAATAAAACTAAGCAACTAGTCTATTTGACACTGTAGTAGAACCAGCATGAGCGACAGCACTGCCACCTTACTCGGAGTCCGAGTCCACATCATCGACTTCGCCCTCGTCCCTCTTACTCTTCCTCTTCGCTGCCGCTTCTTTGCTTGAACCGAACACTGGGCTCTGCTTGTTCATCCAACCCTTGTAGATATTTAAACAAAGGTAGGCATCCATTGCTGCGTACAGGATGTGATCTTCATCTATTGTCTTCGACTCCCATGCATGATGAAACTCGTGGTGAGATTTCTTCAGTTTAGCGTATGAAGGATCAATCATGACTGTTGCCAGGTTCAGCATTGAAGGCTGAGAGGAGGACACCAGGCTTGCCTTCTGGAGATCGAAGGGCTGGCCTACAATGAGGCCTATCCGACCCAGGACATCCCTATCGTTCCTAAAGTCTACAGTAATGAATTTCACTCTTTCATCCTTGAGGAAGTTCTTAAAATGCTGGCACTCAACGTCGGCATGGCATATGTGGTAGACCAAGCACACGTTATGTACGCAAACCTGGATCACGGCGGGCTTCTTCTTCTCTGCCTCCTTTAGAATCTTCTCGCTTTACAGGACTATGGTGTACTCAACATCTAGCCCAGCGACCCACTCATCCTTTGAGTTTTCAAACATGCTTCTGAAGCGAGCAAGGAATCCTTTCACCGTCGCGGATCCACGGGTGTAGATGACGATGAACTCATCGCCGGTGATGGCTCTAACCTGGTACTCGGCGGCGACCATGGAGATTTGGGAGGCCATGGATTTTTGAGGAGGGTTAGGAGAAGTTGAACTGGTGTAATGTGAAAGGACGGGACGACTGGGAGCGAACTATTGTAATGTAGAAGACAGGGACGAGTAGGGCGTGCGAATGGCATGGGGTTGTTGGCTTGCCCAATGGATAAATGGCTGCAAGCCCCCAAAGAGTTCTTGAGTACTATGCGGGACCCACTAGATGTCATGTCTACTAGACCCATATCGTAGGCCTAACGGTATAGCTTCTGCCTGTTCACACGCCATGCCAGCGCGTGGATGTAACTTCACTTAATTCTCTCAAACGTCGCGCCTCCCACGACCTTCGCCTCCCTCGCGCGGTCGCGCCCTTTGAGACTTCGACCGGCTATAAATGAGCAATTTTTTCCTACTCCGCATGCATGATACTCCCTCTGGTCCTTTTTACTTTCGTCAACCGTTTTCAAAGTTTTTGACCAAATTTATAGTAAAAATATCAATATCTACAATACTGACTATAATGAGTATAAAAAATACGTTTTATAATGAGTATAAAAATATTGATTTGACGTTGTGAATGTTGATGTACATTTTTCTATAAGTTTGGTCAAAGTAAAGGTACATTGACTTCAGACAAAACTTAAATGCACAATGCAGACTAGTTCCTCCATCCAGGTGCGTGCCATGTCCTATCTAGTCATCACAACAAGGTTAGCTATTAGAGTACCACTACCTTCCTTCTAGTTTAAAGGGCTCGATTCAAAATTTTCACCCACTCTTACCAAGATAGAGGCGGTGGAATAATTTTTGTAGTGGTTTCTAGAGTCTGGACTCCATCTTCAGGAATCTTTGCTGCCGTCGGCAAGAATGCAAGGAGATGAACCAGAAAGGAAATGAGGCTGGAATGAGTAGTTCCATATTTTATACAATGGCAGAGGTGGGTAAATATTTGTTATACAGTACCTCCGGTGGCAAGGCCATGTCTCTATGCACACATATCTCAGTCGTTGGTTCCAAGTAGATCGAACGGCTCACGTTGTCCAGAGGCAGACATACCATCACCACCAACTGAGATTTTTATAGGAGTGGTCATGCATGCATGTGGTGTAATTAATGCATCGGTTTACACAAATTTCTGAGAAAAA
Organism: Triticum aestivum; assembly: GCF_018294505.1. Taxonomy (NCBI): domain Eukaryota; kingdom Viridiplantae; phylum Streptophyta; class Magnoliopsida; order Poales; family Poaceae; genus Triticum; species Triticum aestivum. The sequence continues at coordinate 636,988,523 of NC_057806.1, forward strand.
CAAGAGTACTAATTAAGTACTTTTTAAAATTACGGAATTAATTCCACCATTCATCATCTACCTTGGTTGAAGAGATTTTCAAATTATGCCCTATAAACCGGAAATGAGGGAGTACCACATTACCACCACTATGGCCATCCTTAATCATCGCATGCAATAATTTAGTGCACCTTGAAATCTGAACGCCTGCTTGACTCTCCTTCTCCCTCCAGCAGTCCCACCACTCCACCCTGTGTGGAAAAAATCTACATGCATGACTCTCCTCCCCTGCGCTCGTCCAATCCATTGTGACCAGCAATATTTCCACCCCTTCCCTCACCCGTAATTTACTCCAACAAATATGCTCACGTAGCTGCTTTAGTTACTTAACTATAGGTGCATTGGGTCACTGACATGTGGGCCCAACAGGCATCTGGCCCACATGTCAGTGATGCAACTGGATCTGTAGTTAAGTCAGTGAAGCTCAGTCCATATATTACGTAGGTGTGCCATTGCTCGCTATAAATATTGCGCATCCCACGGCATTCGGAAGAATGCTCACGTTCATTGATATCTCC
>NC_057806.1:636989627-637024733 GCF_018294505.1 Triticum aestivum
TCCTCTCTAAGAGGAGGACACCGCGCCGCCCGCCGACCCCCCCCCCCCAGCCTTGTGGAGCTTCGAAAAGAAATGGATGTCGCCTTGTGGGAGGCTTTGCCTCCGGCAGAGCGCGCCAAAATAGAGGCGGAGAAGAAGGTCGGGGAAGAGAAGTGCGCCGTGGGGCAAGCTGCCTGGCAGGCCTATGTCACGTCCGAGAGAGTCAAGCAATTGGCTCCTTGGGCAGAAGGCTCGTGCGAGGGCCGTGAGGGTGGCGGAGGATTCCCGTGCCAAAGCCCTGAGTGCAGTCGGGCCCAAGCGCCTCATCTACGCTTGGCGGTACGTGGACCAGGTGCATGCTTCTAGCGAGGAGGAGTACCTGTTGGCACCGGATCACCACACCGGTGAGATCGCGCTCGCCCACCCGCAAGCCGCCAATCAGCACCTCGCAAGTTGTGAGGCTGAGGAAGAGGCGTTGTGTCGGGGCGCTGGGAAATGTCCGCGCACCAGGGCACTCGTGGCGCACCGCAAGCGCTCCTGCGAACGTCGTGGCTTTTATTAGGAATATAATTTAGTTTCGTATAAGGCGGTCTCATTAGTTTTGGGACGCAAATGATAAATCGCGAATATTCGGGAATTATTAGTGTCCTCAATTAAGTATGTAAAAGGAAAAGTTTGGAAACCTTGTGTATCCGTACGCATTTTGTAAGTACATGCATATGTCACATGCACTAACATTTTATCACTTAAATCTTTGGCCAAAATTTAGCACAAATTACAATGGTGACCAATAAACCAGGACGGGGGTACTAGTAGTAGTTTAGAAGCCCAAATAAATGAGTGAGGCGCCTTAATGTTACTCTCCACTGTGACTAGTCCTATGGGAAAAGCTGGGGAAGAGACGGCTTATTTTTTAAGCCGCCAAAAGAACTGGCCCTAGGAGTGGTAGCTAGGGATACTAGGAGTAGTTGGGTTTTGTGATATGACGGCTTTACTGTCGCACCATGAGCGGGGTGAGACTCGCATGCAGCGCCGCCCTCTACACTAGTACTACATCGGTGGTTTATTAGTCCCCCATTGAATTTGACTGAATATTTAACTGACAAAATGTTAGTGCATGTTAACAAAAACTATATCGTTGGATTCGTATTTGAACATAGTTTTCAATGATATAATTTTAGGTGACATGCATCAGCATTTATCGTACTATATATAATGTTAGTTCAATTTTTGGTCGTACTAATCTATAGTAAGGTGCCCGTGCATTGCACGGAACAGTGAAATGCATTGATCGAGGAGTTGTTTATTTTGACAAAGGATGTGGGGTTCATCTCATGTGTAACGGGTATCGAAAGGTTTCTTCGAATATTATTTCATCTCTAGAGCTCACAAACATCCGGGTGAAATAGATAAAAAAGAATCTTTTGCAAACAAAAGCGTTCAACTATTCAACCTGCATTCAAAACTTGTGAAGAAATAACACTTATTGTGCTTTGCAAGAAATGATCTTTAAGATTTAGTTTTTGAGTATCGATTGTTATACATGTTGGCTACAATGACATGGCTTTTCTTATAGTCAACAGTTGGCTATACTATTAAGTATTAACCATGCCCTTATACACTTAGACGAAGGGATTAAATCAGGATGACTTGGAAGGGGACAGAGGAGATGTAAGAAATGGTTCATCATAAGTCTTTCACCAGTACTATAGTAAAAAATTCATACATGGAAGATTCTAGACTAAACCATAAATGGATACACTTTTAGGCTAGTTGTATTGGGGAGTATCATATACTAGTATCATGCATATGATACTAGTGTAAGATACTACCTCCCTAATGCATAGTATCATATATTAGTATCATGTAGTACTCTATCTATTGCCATGCATGACACAAAGTAGCATAGCATTTATTATGATATGGTATCATGATATGATACTCCACCCTCTCTTTCTTCATTTAATGCTATGACACCTCATCAAAATTGCCTAGTTGGCATGCACGATACTAGCTATGATACTACCATTACGACCAGCCTTATTCATGCGCGATACTCCAATAGACCAAGATCATGCATGGAAGTCTCCACATGCTTAGACAGCGGATTACATTGAGCGAAGACTAATGATCAACATTTAACTTGGTAATGCATATGTCCAGGTGAACCTCCTTGGAGTCCCCGTGCACCACGTTGGGGACCAAATCATACCATGCGTCTTCCATGTCCACATCGGCGGGAAGGTCCCAGCTCGGCACCGTCCAAGTCAGCTTGATGTAGCCAGTGTCGCCGCCCACACGTACCTTTGAGGGGTAGAAACAGTGAGCACGCACCCGTACATCGGCCTCGTGTCAGTGTCAGCGTTAGCGGCGTTGCCCCTGACGCACACTATAGAGACGGGGAGGCAGCCTGCGTGGGCTTCGCCGGTGCCCACGATCAAGAGGAAGACACTTCCGTCCTCCTCTGAGACTAGCAGGCGATGGTGATCCTCCAGGGACTCCGGCACGGTGAACGGGTAGCACATCTCGTACTTGATGTTCTTCGCCGCGGGCTAGTAGTGATAGACGGACGACTGCGTGAGGTGATGCACGAGGTCCACCAGCGAGCCCCAAAAAGGCATCGGGCACTCATAGCAGTAGACGAAGGGCTCCTTGGAGGCATCGACCAGGCCGTCCATGAAAAGGGAGTGGCTGTAGGGGACGGTGCGCTAGTTGAATATATGAGCAAGTTACTACGAGATTTAGTATGAATAAGCACAAAATAAATCATGACGACTATAACAGTGATTAAACTAATCATGTGGACTAGCATAGTAGATGAACAGATTGAATCTAGGACACAGACTAGAAACATGAATTCTACCATGATTTCGAACAGGAAGGACAGAAACACATACGGTGCCCCAGGTGTTTTAACCTTTTTTAATAATGATATCTAGCGATTGTTCGCCACGAGCTCAATCATGGTGAATCACATGTAACTGTCAGATTCCATCCGACGGTGGCCTATTTTTAAGCCATAGTATTTGACAAAACCGTCACCCTTACACACACACTATAACTACGCCGCGGGCGTTTGCAACTGACATGTCTGCCAGGGAACGTTTGCTGGGGATTGGAGTTAGCACCGATGGCGGTTTGTAGTCATTCCACGCTCGGGCATTGAAGTTTGTAACTATTTTAGACTAGAATATACTAATTCTCATGTGCTAGTAGTAGAGCAGAGTCCTACTCCACTACTACTCTAGTCAAGCAAGTCAGGGCATAGTAGTAGGTACTGTAGGGAGTACAATAACGTGATCACTCAAGCAAGTTGTCTGGCATCGATATGACCCTACGCTGCTGGTACGTGTCTTGTAAGTCAAGTGGCGTGTTGTAGTCATCATTATCTGTCCACTTCCCGCAGCACATATTCGCTTCTCCATCCTTGTCCGCACATAATCGTCCAATCTTCCATCCCCGCTAAGGCGCCTCCCCCTCTTCTAAAACCCAAGCACTAACAATGGTAGGACGGAGCAGCATCCGCCGAAAGAGTGGCTGGAATTTGCTCCCCCACAGAGGTAATCAAGCTCATTGTTTCACATGTGGACAATCTCAGTACCATGCTGCTTGTCGCATGCTCGTCGAGGCTGTACCGTTTACTCAAAGTCCTCAGGCTGGAGCTTTTTAAGCCAGCTCCTTGCTTGCTGATGTCGCCTGATCTTCAGAAACGGCGTGTCACGCAGCATAACTATCATAGGGTGGCGAGCATCAACCCTCTTGACTGTGATCCGATCCTCGTCACCCTCAACTACATTAACGGTATGTACTAGGTCAGCATGAACACGTCTTGGATGGTGCTTGTCGACGGTGGCGGCAGCTAGATGCTCGTGGAGGTCTACACCCGGGGATTGATCCCCCTTCCTTCGATTAACACTGCACTACTTTGGCACCACGGCCCAGAATACTCAGAATCTTACAGTAGCCAACATGATACCAAGTTTGATTTGCTCAAGGTTGTAATCTTCCAAGTGCCCACAAGATTTGCGAATTATAAATACTTCAGGCTAATTACATTCTTCAACCGCGGTCTCGCCTATCTGACAGGTCACTGCGGTAAGTGGATAAATCTGCACGTCCATCGCAGGATCATACATCCTCCATGGTTCTTTGACGCCATTGAACACAAGGGCTTCATTTACGTTGTCGACTCCTTCTATGGCTGGACGTATTGCTGGCCTACTCCAGTCGTTGCTACAAACGGCTGTTACAGTAGTACGTTACTTTCCTATGATATCATGATGGCTTGCTTATATTACTGTCAACATTTACTGAAAAAATATTCATGCTCATAACATGTTGTTCTTAAGATTGACTACATTAAGAGCCCTTTTTTATTTGACTCCAACTTGATATGATGTTGTAGGCCGCCTGGTGTCCCTACCCTTCCTAATCCCAGAACCTTTCAAAGAAACTGGCATGGCAGTTGCAGGTGGTTCCTGGCTCAATCATACGACAGCGAACGATTGATGATCGTTCACACGTACCGGACGTGTTGTTTCGTGGAATACAATCACAGTCACTACAAGGTCTTTGAGTAGGATCCCAGCTTCTCTGGGCCTTCAGGAAATTTTGACTGGAGGCTGGTAAGTAGCCTTGGTACACGCTCTTTGTTTCTCGGACTGAATTATCCGATTAACCAGGAGATAACTGATGGCAAGGATCATGATGGCAGCGCGGTTTCGTTCATCAGGCAAAACTGTGTGTACATAGCATACCATGCGTCTCTGCATGCAGCATACCCTGATATGTGTCACCACGCTCTGCAGCCCACAGTATGAGAGAGGGTCGCAAGTATCAAACTTCGACCTGCTGGCTAGAGTTTCCCCCATCAGGCACCCATCTGGTTCAAGCCGTCGGCCAATCTCCACAGCTTAATAAATAGTAACGTCTAACTGAGCCAGTTAGTTAGACGCATACACTTGGTGTAGTAGGATCTTTATTTAGTTTGATGCATAAACTTGTTCTTTTTTGGTAGCCCTTTTGTAATGATGGATGATGTTTGGTTTGGAAGAGAGAGCCGCGTCTTTACTATTCTGGCTTGCTTACTGCTTATGTTGCACCCCAGCCCTGGTTACTGCTGTTGTTGTTTTTAATGTACAATCAGTAGTATATTTCGTATGTTGGTTGATTAAATGTGTTGTTAGAACGACAAACACAATGTATTGGAAGTCGTTGCACGGTCCGATCCTTTAGTGCCCCGTACCGTACGTAGCACATACTATTTTTCGTAGGAACACATTTTCCACTTGTTGAGAACATGCAACTGATAACCCACAAATATAGGGGATCGCAACAGTTTTCGATAATTAAGAGTGTCGAACCCAACGAGGAGCTAAAGGTAGAACAAATATTCCCTCAAGTTCTATCGACCACAGATACAACTCTACGCACGCTTGACGTTCGTCTTACATAGAACAAGTATGAAACTAGAAGTACTTTGTAGGTGTTGTTGGATAGGTTTGCAAGGTAATAAAGAGCAAGTAAATAAAAAGTAGGGGCTGTTGTAAGTAAAGAAGCAATAAAGTAAATATAGCGAGTGTGGAAAAGTGTTGGTAGGAGTTGCGAAATTGCCCCTAAGCAATTGACTACTTTACTAGACCGATAGCAAGTATTATTTGGGAGAGGCCACTGCTAGCATGTCATCCCTTACTTGGAATTCTATGCACTTATGATTGGAACTATTAGCAAGCATCCGCAACTACTAATGTTCATTAAGGTAAAACCCAACCATAGCATTAAGATATATTGGTCCCCCTTCAATCCTGTATGCATCAATTTCTATGCTAGGTTGAAGCTTCTGTCACTCTTGCCCTCCAATACATAGTCCTATCAACATACAACTAACCCTAGGGTGTGATCCATGCGCGCAATCATATGATGGGCACCAAAGGACAGCAACATAACCACAAGCAAATTAAATCAATCATAGCAATTCATCAACCACCGATAGGACAACGAAAATCTACTCAGACATCATAGGATGGCAACACATCATTGGATAATAATATGAAGCATAAAGCACCATGTTCAAGTAGAGGGTAAAGCGGGTTGCGGGAGAGTGGACCGCTGTAGATAGAGGGGGGAAGGTGATGGAGATGTTGGTGAAGATGGCGGAGGTGTTGGTGTAGATCACGGTGATGATGATGGCCCCAGTGGCACTCCGGTGCCACCGGAAGCGAGGAGGAGAGAGCCCCTCTCCTTCTTCTTCTTCCTTGACCTTCTCCCTAGATGGGAGAAGGGTTTCCCCTCTGGTCCATGGCCTCCATGGCACGGGAGGGGCGAGAGCCCCTCTGAGATTGGATTTGTCTCTCTGTCTCTCTCTGTTTCTGCGCTCTCAGATTCTTCCCTTTCGTCGTTTCTTATATTTCCGGAGATCCGTAACTCTGATTGGGCTGAAATTTTAACACGATCTCTATCCGGATATTAGCTTTCTTGCGGCGAAAGAAGGGCTCCAACTGCCTTATGGGGTGGCCACGAGGGTCAGGGGCGCGCCTGACACCCTGGGGCGCGCCCCCCTACCTCGTGGGCCCCTCGAGCATCGTCTCGCGTGGATTTTTCTTCCCAAAAATCATATATATTTCAAAAAAAATCTCCGCCAGTTTTTATTCCATTTGGACTCCGTTTGATATGGATATTCTGCGAAACAAAAAACATGCAACAAACAGGAACTGGCACTGGGCACTAGATCAATATGTTAGTCCCAAAAATAGTATAAAAAGTTGCCAAAAGTATATAAAAGTTGAATAATATTGGCATGGAACAATCAAAAATTATAGATACGACGGAGACGTATCAGCATCCCAAGCTTAATTCCTGCTCGTCCTCGAGTAGGTAAATGATAAAAAAGATAATTTTTGATGTGGAATGCTACCTAGCATAATCTTAATCATATGTCTAATCATGGCATGAATATTAAGACACGAGTGATTCAAAGCAATAGTCTATCATTTGACATAAAAACAATAATACTTCAAGCCTACTAACCAAGCAATTATGTCTTACTGAAATAACATAGCCAAAGAAAGCTCATCCCTACAAAATCATATAGTCTGGCTATGCTCCATCTTCACCACACAAAATATTCACATCATGCACAACCCCAATGACAAGCCAAGCAATTGTTTCATACTTTTGACGTTTTCAAACCTTTTCAACTTTCACGCAATACGTGAGCGTGAGCCATGGACATAGCACTATAGGTGGAATAGAATATGATGGTGGAGAAGACAAAAAGGAGAAGATAGTCTCACATCAACTAGGCGTATCAACGGGCTATGGAGATGCCCATCAATAGATATCAATGTGAGTGAGTAGGGATTGCCATGCAACGGATGCACTAGCTATAAGTGTATGAAAGCTCAAAAAGAAACTAAGTGGGTGTGCATCCAACTCGCTTGCTCACGAAGACCTAGGGCATTTTGAGGAAGCCCATCATTGGAATATACAAGCCAAGTTCTATAATGAAAGATTCCCACTAGTATATGAAAGTGATAACTCAAGAGACTCTCTATATGAAGAACATGGTGCTACTTTGAAGCACAAGTGTGGAAAAAGGAATAGTAGCATTGCCCCTTCTTATTTTTTTATTTTTTATTTGGCCTTTCTTTTTTTATTTGGCCTTTCTTTTTTATTTGGCCTTTCTTCTTTTTTTGGGACAATGCTCTATTGAATGATGATCATCACACTTCTATTTACTTACAACTCAAGAATTACAACTCGATACTTAGAACAAGATATGACTCTATATGAATGCCTCTGGCGGTGTACCGGGATTTGCAATGAATCAAGAGTGACAAGTATGAAATAATTGTGAACGGTGGCTTTCCCACAAATACTATGTCAACTACATGATCATGCTAAGCAATATGACAATGATGAATGTGATATGATGAACGGAGCGGTGGAAAGTTGCATGGCAATATATCTTGGAATGGCTATGGAAATGCCATAATAGGTAGGTATGGTGGATTTTTTGAGGAAGGTATATGGTGGGTTTATGGTACCGGCAAAAGTTGCGCGGTACTAGAGAGGCTAGCAATGGTGGAAGGGTGAGAGTGCATATAATCCATGGACTCAACATTAGTCATAAAGAACTCAGATACTTATTGCAAAAATCTATTAGTCATCAAAACAAAGTACTACGCGCATGCTCCTAGGGGGGATAGATTGGTAGGAAAAGACCATCGCTCGTCCCCGACCGCCACTCATAAGGAAGACAATCAATAAACACCTCATGCTCCGACTTTGTTACATAACCGTTCACCATACGTGCATGCTACGGGACTTGCAAACCTCAACACAAGTATTTCTCAATTTCACAATTACTCGACTAGCATGACTCTAATATCACCATCTTTATATCGCAAAACTATTGCAAGGAATCAAACATATCATATTCAGCGATCTACAAGTTTATGTAGGATTTTATGACTAACCATGTGAATGACCAGTTCATGTCATCTCTCTAAATAGATATAAGTGAAGCACGAGAGTTTAATTCTTTCTACAAAAGATATGCCCGTGCTCTAACAAATATAAGTGAAGCAAAAGAGCATTTTACAAATGGCGGTTGTCTATGTAAAGAGAAACAGGCAATCCAAACTTTAAATGATATAAGTGAAGCACATGAAGCATTCTATAAAGCCATACTCAAACGATATAAGTGAAGTGCAATTAGCATTCTATAAATCAACCAAGGACTATCTCATACCAGCATGGTGCATAAAAAGAAAAATAAAAACCTAAATGCAAAAGACGCTCCAAGATTGCACATATCGCATGAACAAAACGAATCCGAAAACATACTGATATTTGTAGAAGAAAGAGGGGATGCCGCCCCAGCATCCCCACGCTTAGACGCTTGAGTCTCCTTGAATATTTACTTGGGGTGCCTCGGGCATCCCCAAGCTTGAGCTCTTGCCCCTCTTCCTTCTTCTCACATCGAAACATTCTCAATCATCGAACACTTCATCCACACAAAACTTCAACAGAAAACTCGGTAATTAAGATCCGTTAGTATAATAAAGCAAATCACTACTATAAGTACTGTTGCAAACCAATTAATATTTTTTTTTGCATTGTGTCTACTGTAATATAACTTTTTCATGGCTTAATCCACTGATATAAATTGCTAGTTTCATCAAAACAAGCAAACTATGCATCAAAAACAGAATCTCTCTAAATCAGAACAGTCTGTAATAATCTGAACATTCACCATACTTCTGATACTTGAAAAATTCTAAAACAATTAGTAAAAATATACAATTTTGTATAGTAAGACAGTGCAAAAAAATCAGAACCATTTGACGTTCCAGCTAAAAATGTAAAATCGCGCACTACAGCCAAAGTTTATGTCCTGCACCGTACAAACCATCAAGCAAATGTAAACATCCTAAAGGCAAACCTTGGCACATTATTTTTATATTTAAACTTTATAAAAGCACACAACAGAAATAAATGACTCTCTAAAACTTCCAGGTTGTCTCCCTGGCAGCGCTTTCTTTAAAGCCATTAAGCTAGGCATATAGTGCTCAAGTAGTGAATCCACCCGGATCCCAAGGTATATCAAAGCCAATTTTAATTAACAATGATTTGTAATTTAGTAGTGAGCACAAAGTAACATATATCATGAAATAACGAAGTCTAACTCTCTTCCTATGCATCGGCATGTCATAAAAGAACAATTCATGCACACAAAGTAAAGGCCAATGCATAGTATAAACAGTTTCTTGCAATTTTATCATATTGGAAACATGGAGAGGTGGAGATATAGTTCCTATCTCGTAATAATTGCAAGTAGGAGCAGCAAGCACATGCATATTATATTCATCAAAATCATCGTGTGCAACGGTAAAAGGCAACCCATCAATATAATCCTTAATAAGTGCAAACTTCTCCGATATAGTGTAGTTGGGAGAATTCAAAAAAATAATAGGACTATCATGTGTGGGTGCAATAGCAACAATTTCATGTTTAACATAAGGAACTATAGCAAGTTCATCTCCATAAGCATAATTCATATTGGCATCTTGGCCACAAGCATAGCAAGCATCATCAAAAAGGGATATTTCAAATGAATCAACGGGATCATAACAGTCATCATAGCAATCATCCTTCGGTAAGCACAAAGGGGAATTAAACAATGTATGAGTTGGAGGGTTACTCTCATTAGAAGGTGGGCACGGGTAGCTAATCCGCTCTTCCTCCTTTTGTTCTTCGCTCTCCTCATCATCTTTTTCATCCAATGAGCTCACAGTTTCATCAATTTCTTCTTCCATAGACTCCTGCAAAATATTAGTCTCTTCTTGGACAGCGGAGTTGTACTCAATATATGGTTCAGCATAGGCATTAGAAGCATAATTATCATAGCAATATTTAAATATGGCAAAATTTTCAGATTTGTAAAGAGTAGCATCATACTTTTCAATCAAAGAAGCAATTTCGTAAGCACCATTAAAAGCAACAAATTCTTCAATTTGTTGAACATCATAGTAACTATAAACACCCTTAGCATAAGAGGATACGATTCCATTATCACTAAACAAACATTGGTAGGGAAGGTGTTTCTTAGGGTCTTCAGAACAACAAGTATAATCATATATTTCACATAAATTCCAAGCATAGCATTGCAAATGATGAATTTGATCCAGTAAAGTTTTCCCTTTTTCAGATATGCGATGTCGCACATAACAAGCATGCTCATCTAAAGATTTGCCCTCAACTAAGCTAGTTGGGGTTTCAGCACGAGCACATAGGGATCTAAGATGATCCAAGTAATAAGCTTCAGCAGTGTGATAGATTTTGATTGGTTCTTCAACCATTGGTTCGGTAGGTACAACTAATTTTTTTTGGTATTTTGCGTTTCCTACCCATAACTAAAGATAGGAAACAACTAAGAACAGCAAATAAAAATTACTTAGTGATAAAGCAAACAAGCACACACAAGAATATTCACCCCACGCTATTGCTCCCCGGCAATGGCGCCAGAAAAAGGTCTTGATAACCCACAAGTATAGGGGATCGCAACAGTTTTCGATAAGTAAGAGTGTCGAACCCAACGAGGAGCTAAAGGTAGAACAAATATTCCCTCAAGTTCTATCGACCACCGATACAACTCTACGCACGCTTGACGTTCGCTTTACCTAGAACAAGTATGAAACTAGAAGTACTTTGTAGGTGTTGTTGGATAGGTTTGCAAGGTAATAAAGAGCAAGTAAATAAAAAGTAGGGGCTGTTGTAAGTAAAGAAGCAATAAAGTAAATATAGCGAGTGTGGAAAAGTGGTGGTAGGAGTTGCGAAATTGCCCCTAAGCAATTGACTACTTTACTAGACCGATAGCAAGTATTATGTGGGAGAGGCCACTGCTAGCATGTCATCCCTTACTTGGAATTCTATGCACTTATGATTGGAACTATTAGCAAGCATCCACAACTACTAATGTTCATTAAGGTAAAACCCAACCATAGCATTAAGATATATTGGTCCCCCTTCAATCCCGTATGCATCAATTTCTATGCTAGGTTGAAGCTTCTGTCACTCTTTCCCTCCAATACATAGTCCTATCAACATACAACTAACTCTAGGGTGTGATCCACGCGCGCAATCATATGATGGGTACCAAAGGACAGCAACATAACCACAAGCAAATTAAATCAATCATAGCAATTCATCAACCACCGATAGGACAACGAAAATCTACTCAGACATCATAGGATGGCAACACATCATTGGATAATAATATGAAGCATAATGCTCCATGTTCAAGTAGAGGGTACAGCGGGTTGCGGGAGAGTGGACCGCTGTAGATAGAGGGGGGAAGGTGATGGAGATGTTGGTGAAGATGGCAGAGGTGTTGGTGTAGATCACGGTGATGATGATGGCCCCCGGTGGCACTCCGGTGCCACCGGAAGCGAGGGGGAGAGAGCCCCCCTCCTTCTTCTTCTTCCTTGACCTTCTCCCTAGATGGGAGAAGGGTTTCCCCTCTGGTCCATGGCCTCCATGGCACGGGAGGGGTGAGAGCCCCTCCGAGATTGGATCTGTCTCTCTGTCTCTCTCTATTTCTGCGTTCTCAGATTCTTCCCTTTCACCGTTTCTTATATTCCCGGAGATCCGTAACTCCGATTGGGCTGAAATTTTAGCATGATCTATATCCGGATATTATCTTTCTTGCAGCGAAAGAAGGGCTCCAACCACCTTACAGGGTGGCCACGAGGGTCAGGGGCGCGCCCCCCTACCTCGTGGGCCCCTCGAGCATCGTCTCACGTGGATTCTTCTTCCCAAAAATCATATATATTCCAAAAAAAATCTCCGTCAGTTTTTATTCCGTTTGGACTCCGTTTGATATGGATATTCTGCGAAACAAAAAACATGCAACAAACAGGAACTAGCACTGGGCACTGGATCAATATGTTAGTCCCAAAAATAGTATAAAAAGTTGCCAAAAGTATATAAAAGTTGAATAATATTGGCATGGAACAATCAAAAATTATAGATACGACGGAGACGTATCAGCAGCCCACTGATGAAGGCCCAATAGAGGAGCCCATAATTAACTGGAAGGGAGGCTCTCACATGAATCCGGCCCAGGTACATGCTCATGGTCCCTAAACATAAATAAGTAAATAAATAAAGCTAAATGCTCATGCATCAGTTCTTTAAATTCACGATTTAACAGGAGGATATTATTTCCTTTGATAGTGTCGTTACATTCAGTCGATATAATTCTTAGGCAAAGATAGCGACCAATCTTCTTTCTCCCACCATTTTCTTCCTGCAACCAGCGGACCCATGCAAACCATAGTCAACGTCGTAAATAGTTCCGATCCATTTTTTTCAATAAGAATGTCCAACCCAGCCTAGCACATTGGCGACAGCACTTTATCCTCCACCTTGGTGCGCTCGTCGTGGCGCCGTCGTCCGGCCCTATCAACATAGTGAATCGGGAGAGGACTGTAGATGTGAGTATGACAGTACGGACCCACCAGGTCCACTCCCGAACATAAGAAAAGCGCCTCTTTTACTACTCAGATGCACCCCTCATTTTTTTACTCTAATCCACCCTGCTGATATCTGGGACTCACATCATTTTCAATGTATAGTCAATTGACGACAGAATTGCACAAAATGTTTTTGCGGATTTGTTCGGAGGAGCAGGCTATAAACTGGATTGTGCGGTCTCTGTGACCCGCCTAACAACATGACGAGCCCAGTAGTTTTTTTCTTTGGGAAAATAGGTAGGCCACTATTTCTTTTTGAAGAATACCCAAGCTAGGACTATTTGTTTTCTCCGACTTAGTAGGCTGCGAATCTTTCAAGACGAGGAGGGAAGATTCCGGCCTGACCAAAGAGTTTGGTCAGTATCTGTTAAAAGTAAATAGGAAAATTAGTTTCTTTTTTTCTTTTTGTTTTTCACTGATATTTTATATTTCATTGGATTTTAACATGACATAGTACTAATTTATTTTTAAATTTGTTTTAGCATGGCTAATAATTTTTTGATTAAGAATATTTTGTTCCCCAGCAAAAAATTGTGAATTTTCAAAAATTTGCACATTTTTAGTTCAAATTTTTTAACCCTGGTACTGACCAGAAAATGGGCAACAATTCTAAAAATGGAAAATGGGCTGCAATAAATTCCATATGAATTAGAAAATGAGTAAAAATTATGAAAATAATAGCAAATGGGCTGTACATGCCACAAATTTCGAGGCTGACTTGTTTACGCAAGGCTTTGTCAGTCAACACACGATTCTAGCAGAAGTGACTGTTGGATGTCCATCCAACGGCCAACGCGCTTCTTCAATCTCTAATCTTCCTACTCCAGCCGCCAAAACCAGCGCCGGCAGGACTGCCTGCTCCCACCTCTTGTGGCCCGCTGTCATGTCGTGCAGGCTTCACCGGCCCACCCTACTCCCCCCGCTGGCCTGGCCGCACGCAATCAACTGCCTCCTTATTACACAAAAAAAATGATTCCTCCCACTGACATCTGGGGCGCACCGATTCGAAGGATGACCTGTGGGCCTACTAAGTTGACGCGTACGCAGGGCTTTGTCAACTTAGTCAACAAACGATTCTAGCAGCAGTGACCATTGGATTTGAATCGAACGGTCATGTTGTTTCTTCAATCGCTGCTCTTCTTGCACCAGCCACCCAAACCAGCGCCGGCAAGACCGCCTGCTCCTGCCTCCAGTGGCCGGTTGTGCTGCCGTGGAGGCCTCACCGCCCCCTACTACTCCCACCACTGGCCAGGCCCTGTGGCGACGGCAGGCTCACACCGCAGTCAAACCAGTGAACCCTCATACTCCTCTCCGCGTGGGCATCCACTGCCGCGTCTTCCCCGGCTCCGCGTCGTCCCCTTCCTAGGCCTCGCCGTCATCCACCGCCCTGGTGCTCTCGGCGCGCCGTGGTCAATGTGGTCAACAAACGACATCCATCAGATGTGGACTTTATGTGGAGAGGCTAACAGTTGGGTCCATAGTCGCACATAAGAAATGCCTCCTTATTATGCGCAAAACAATGATTTCTCCACCTGACATCTAGGACCCACCAGAAGGACCTCTGTATTTCACGAAAAAATGTTCCACCCGCTGACAGGTCGAACCCACCAGATATATCTTCACACGCAAGGAAGTGCCTCCTTATTACGCACAAAAATTAATACTCCCCCTGCTAGCTGGGACCCAACATAGTGGGAGGCTGACATGTGGGCCTACTAAGTTGACGGGGACGGAGGCCTTTGTCAACTTAGTCAATATGAACGATTCTAGCTCCAGTGACCATATAATGTCCATCCAACGGCCGAGTGCTTCTTCAGCCTCTGGTCTTCTTGCTCCAGCCGCCCAAAGCAACACCGGTCGGGCCGCCTGCTCCTGCCTCCCGTGGCCATGTGTGCTGCCACGGAGGCCTCACTGCCCCTTACTACTCCCACCGCTGGCCAGGCCCTGCGACGATGGCAGCCTCACACCAGAGCCAAACCAGTGAACCCTCGTACTCCTTTCCGCGTGGGCATGCACTGCCGCGTCTTCCCCGGCCCCCCGTCGTCCCCTTCCTAGGCCTCGCCGTCGTCCACCGCCTTGGTGCTCTCGGCGCGGCGTAGTCAATGTGGTCAACGAACGACTTCCATCGGAAGAGTACTGTACGTGGAGAGGCTGACAGCTGGGTCCATGGCCGCAGCAAGGAAGTGCATCCTTATTACGCGGGAAATAATGATTCCTCCACCTGACAGCAGGGGCCCACCGGACGGGCCACCGTATTTCGCGAAAAAAATGTTTCCCCCCTGACTGCTGGGACCCACCAGCTACATCTTCGCACACAAGGAAGTGCGTCCATATTACGGAAAAAAATGATTCGCCCCCTGACTGCTGGGACCCACCAGCTACATCTTCGCATGCAAGGAAGTGCTTGACAGTCGGGGCCCACCTGGTCGATGTGTACGTAACGTTGTCATTCTAGTCGCGAACGTGTACGTACATATTGGTCGATGTAGAGGCGCGCGTGTGTCGTAGTAGAGGTGCGCACGTGTCGTGGTAGAGGCGCGCACGTAGCATGTACACATACGTACAGCGGCCAGGGTGCAAGAAAGAAAATACGGCCACGTACGTACATACAAGCGGGGTCTCGAACGCCTACTCGTGCATACGTACAGCCAGGGCTCGTGTACATGGCTAGGTCGGAACGGAGAAGCTGCGTCTCGTCGTCTTCATGGGGAGGCAACCGGCTGGGTCGGAATGGAATGCGTCGTCGTGTTCATCGGGAGCCAACCGGCTTGGACGGAACAGCCAATGGAAACGAGGCGTGGCGTACCGCAGAACAGAGGATACAGCCTTGTCTTCGACCGGCCACGGTTGAAACGGGATCCTATTCATCGGGAGGGGTCTGGCGCACCGCAAAACATAGGAAATGGACCTCCTATGGTCGAAATGGGGTCTTGTTGATCGGGGGGGGTGTGGCATACCACAAAACGGAGGAAACGGACTTGTGTTGGAGCGCTATGGTCGAAACAGGGGTCCTGTTCATTGGGAGGGGTGTGGCGTACCGCAAAACAGGACTCCACGGGATATTGTTCATCTCCACCGTCGACTGCCTCCACGGGCTATTGTTCATCCATCGTCGACCTCCTCCAGCCTCCACATGCGACTATTCATCCACGGGCTCCTGTTCATCCAGTCTCCACCGCGCGCTCCTCCACCAGCTACTGTTCAACCAGCCCTCTCCATGGGGTCCTATTCAACCACCCCTCCACGGACTACTGTTCATCCAGCCCTCCACCGGCTACTGTTCAACCAGCCCTCCACGGGGTCCTGTTCATCCAGCCCTGCACGGGGTCATGTTCATCCATCGGCTCGATCGATCTGGATACTGTTCATCCAGCGGCAACGGCCTCTACTACCACGAGGTCTTGTTCATCCAACCCCCCACCGGGAACTGTTCATCCAACCCCCCCCCCCAACAACACTCACTGTTCATCCAGAGGCAGCATCGATCGGCTTCAGTTAGAAGCAGTAGCGAAGGAATCACTCGGGTTTAGTTAACAGCAAGGGATCGATCGATCGCTCGAGTTCAGTAATGCGTAGCCTGCCATGCAATCGCTCGGTTCAGTTAGAGCCCAACGCCTCACTCGGGTTCAGTCAGAGCGCAACGCCCCGCGCACACGTGTGTACGTACGAGACAAACGCGCATCACTCGGCCCCCGGCCACCCACCGTAACCGGGAACTCCCTGATATTTTCCTCGCCCTCGCTTCTACCATAGTTTTTTCCGTCATGGACGGCCAAAGAATGTCATGCAGCTGCATCTTCGGCCCGCCCAGGATGAAAAGCCCATTTTTGTCATGATTTTTTGTCATAGAAGTAGGACCCCACCACATCTATGTTGATACCGGGTTTTGTCACAATTATCGTCATAGAAGTGTCATAAGTATGACAGAAAAAAATCGTTTGGCCCAAAATGTCACGGATGTGTCTTTTTTTGTAGTGCATACATGCATGCTACGGGAATCACAAACTTTAACACAAGTATCTCTCAAATTCACAACTACTCACTAGCATGACTCTAATATTACCATGCTCATATCTCAAAACAATCATAAGGAATCAAACTTCACATAGTATTCAATGCACTTTATATGAAAGTTTTTATTATATCCCTTTTGGATGCCCATCATATTAGAACTAAATTCATAACCAAAGAAAATTACCATGATGTTCTTAAGACTCTCAAAATAATATAAGTGAAGCATGAGAGTTCATCTATTTCTTCAAAATAAAACTACCGTCGTGCTCTAAAAGATATAAGTGAAGCACTAGAGCAAATGACAAACTACTCCAAAAGATATAAGTGAAGATCAATGAGTAGTTGAATAATTATTTAACTATGTGAAGACTCCTTCTCATAAATAAAATTTCAGATCTTAAGTACTTTATTCAAACAGCAAGCAAAACAAAATAAAATGACATTGCAAGGATAGCACATATCATGTGAAGAAGCAAAAACTTAGGCTCAACCGAGGCTAACCAATAATTGTTGATGAAGAAAGGTGGGATGCCTACCGGGGCATCCCCAAGCTTAGATGATTGAGACTTATTGAAATATTAATTAGGGATGTCTTGGGCATCCCCAAGCTTGAGATTTTGTGTCTCCTTAATTCCTCTCATATCATAGTTTCCTGGAATCTTAAAAACTTCATGCATACAAAACTCAACAAGAACTCGTGAGATAAGTCAGTATAAATCAACGCAAAACCTTATCATTCTCTACTGTAGAAAATCACTAAAATTATAATTTGACATTGCATACTAAATGCCTCTGCATATTTAATAGTCCTATCCTCAAATAGAATCATTAAACAAGCAAACATATGCAAACAATGCAAACATAACAACAATCTATCTAAATAGTATAGTCTGTAAATAATGCAAGAGGAATCATACTTATTTAACTCCAAAAATTCTGAAAAATTACCACATTGTATAATTTATTTTTACTCATTGTGTAAAAATTTCAAGATATTATCATGTTCTGACTATTCACAAATATTCAAAACATAACAGCAAACTTTCTGTTTTTAAAACAGCAACATATAGACTTGAAAAATAAGCATGGTAAAGGCTATACTTGACTTTTTTTATTGAACTAGAAGTTGAAAAACTTTACTCTAAATAACAACAAGAAAATCCTAATAAAACAAAATGATGCTACAAGCAAAACTCATCTCATGTGGTGAATAAAAATATAGCCTCGAGTAAGGTTACCGATGAACGAAGACGAAAGAGGGGATGCCATCCGGGGCATCCCCAAGCTTAGGCTCTTGGTTATCCTTGAATATTACTTTGGGGTGCCTTGGGCATCCCCAAGCTTAGTCTCTTGCCACTCCTTATTCCATATTCCATTGAATCTTTACCCAAAACTTGAAAACTTCACAACACAAAACTCAACAGAAAACTCATAAGCTCCGTTAATGCAAGGAAATAAAATCACCACTTTTGGTATTGTTTTGAACTTGTTATTTATTTATATTGGTATAATATCTACTATATTCCAACTTCTCTATGGTTCATACCCTCCGATACTACTCATAGATTCATCAAAATAAGCAAACAACACATAGAAAACAGAATCTGTCAAAAACAGAACAGTCGGTAGTAATCTGTAACTCTCAAATACTTCTGTAACTCCAAAAGTCCTGAGAAATTAGGAAGTCCTAGGACATTTTTTTAATCTTCTGCAAAAAGAATCAGTATTTTATCACGCTTCTGTTAAAAATGAGAATTGTTTTCCTGAGCGCAAAAGTTTCTGTTTTTCAGCAAGATCAAATCAACTATCACCATAGATCGTCCCAAAGGTCTTACTTGGCACTTTATTGAAACAAAAGCTATAAAACATGATTAATACAATATATTAATCATGTGAACACACAAAAACAGTAGGTAAAGGTGTTGGGTTGTCTCCCAACAAGCGCTTTTCTTTAATGCCTTTCCAGCTAGACATGATAATTTCAATAATGCTCACATAAAAGATAAGAATTGAAACATAAAGAGAGCATCATGAATAATATGACTAGCACATTTAAGTCTAACCCACTTCATATGCATAGGGATTTTTTGAGCAAACAAATTATGGGAACAAGAATCAACTAGCATAGGAAGGCAAAACAAGCATAACTTCAAGATTTTAAGTACATAGAGAGGAAACTTGATATTATTGAAATTCCTACAAGCATATATTCCTCCCTCATAATATTTTTTAGTAGCATCAGGAATGAATTCAACAATATAACCATCACATAAAGCATTCTTTTCATGATCTACAAGCATAGAATTTTTATTACTCTCCACATAAGCAAATTTCTTCTCATGAAGAGTAGTGGGAGCAAACTCAACAAAATAACTATCATGTGAGGAATAATCCAATTGAAAATTAAAATCAAGATGACAAGTTTCATGGTTATCATTGTTCTTTATAGCATACATGTCATCACAATAATCATCATAGATAGCAACTTTGTTCTCATAATCAATTGGAACCTCTTTCGAAATAGTGGATTCATCACTAAATAAAGTCATGACCTCTCTGAAACCACTTTCATCAACATAATCATCATAAAAAGGAGGCATGCTATTATCATAATAAATTTTCTCATCAAAACTTGGGGGACTAAAAATATCATCTTCATCAAACATAGCATCCCCAAGCTTGTGGCTTTGCATATCATTAGCATCATGGATATTCAAAGAATTCATACTAACAACATTGCAATCATGCTCATCATTCAAATATTTAGTGCCAAACATTTTAATGCATTCTTCTTCTAACACTTGAGCACAATTTTCCTTTCCATCATTTTCATGAAAGACATCAAAAGATGCAGCATATGAGGCACCCTTAATTCCATTTTCTTTTTGTAGTTTTCTTTTATAAACTAAACTAGTGATAAAATAAGAAACTAAAATATGTTGGAAATATGCCCTAGAGGCAATAATAAATTGATTATTATTATATTTCCTTGTTCATGATAATCGTTTATTATCCATGCTAGAATTGTATTGATAGGAAACTCAGATACATGTGTGGATACATAGACAACACCATGTCCCTAGTAAGCCTCTAGTTGACTAGCTCGTTAATCAATAGATGGTTACGGTTTCCTGACCATGGACATTGGATGTCGTTGATAACGGGATCACATCATTAGGAGAATGATGTGATGGACAAGACCCAATCCTAAGCCTAGCAGAAGATCATGTAGTTCGTATGCTAAAGCTTTTCTAATGTCAAGTATCATTTCCTTAGACCATGAGATTGTGCAACTCCCGGATACCGTAGGAGTGCTTTGGGTGTGCCAAACGTCACAACGTAACTGGGTGGCTATAAAGGTACACTACGGGTATCTCTGAAAGTGTCTGTTGGGTTGGCACGAATCGAGATTGGGATTTTGTCACTCCGTGTAAACGGAGAGGTATCTCTGGGCCCACTCGGTAGGACATCATCATAATGTGCACAATGTGACCAAGGGGTTGATCACGGGATGATGTGTTATGGAACGAGTAAAGAGACTTGCCGGTAACGAGATTGAACAAGGTATCGGTATACCGATGATCGAATCTCGGGCAAGTAAAATACCGCTAGACAAAGGGAATTGTATACGGGATCGATTGAGTCCTTGACATCGTGGTTCATCCGATGAGATCATTGTGGAACATGTGGGAGCCAACATGGGTATCCAGATCCCGCTGTTGGTTATTGACCGGAGAACATCTCGGTCATGTCTGCATGTCTCCCGAACCCGTAGGGTCTACACACTTAAGGTTCGATGACGCTAGGGTTATATAGGAAGCTTGTATGTGGTTACCGAATGTTGTTCGGAGTCCCGGATGAGATCCCGGACGTCACGAGGAGTTCCGGAATGGTCCGGAGGTAAAGATTTATATATAGGAAGTCCTGTTTCGGCCATCGGGACAAGTTTCGGGGTCATCGGTATTGTACCGGGACCACCGGAAGGGTCCCGGGGGCCCACCGGGTGGGGCCACCTGCCCCGGGGGGCCACATGGGCTGTAGGGGGTGCGCCTTGGCCTACATGGGCCAAGGGCACCAGCCCCAAGAGGCCCATGCGCCTAGGGAACCCTAGAGGGAAGAGTCCTCAAAGGGGAAGGCACCTCCGAGGTGCCTTGGGGAGGATGGACTCCTCCCCCCCTCTTGGCCGCACCCCTTTCTTGGAGGAAGGGGCAAGGCTGCGCCTCCCCCCTCTCCCCTGCCCCTATATATAGTGGAGGGGAGGGAGGGCATCTATACCTGAGCCCTTGGCGCCTCCCTCCCTCCCGTGACACCTCCTCCTCTCCCGTAGGTGCTTGGCGAAGCCCTGCAGGATTGCCACGCTCCTCCATCACCACCACGCCGTTGTGCTGCTGCTGGATGGAGTCTTCCTCAACCTCTCCCTCTCTCCTTGCTGGATCAAGGCGTGGGAGACATCGTCGAGCTGTACGTGTGTTGAACGCGGAGGTGCCGTCCGTTCGGCACTAGGATCATCGGTGATCTGAATCACGACGAGTACGACTCCATCAACCCCGTTCACTTGAACGCTTCCGCTTAGCGATCTACAAGGGTATGTAGATGCACTCCCCTTTCTACTCGTTGCTGGTCTCTCCATAGATAGATCTTGGTGTTACGTAGGAATATTTTTGAATTTCTGCTACGTTCCCCAACAGTGGCATCATGAGCTAGGTCTATTGCGTAGATTCTTTGCACGAGTAGAACACAAAGTAGTTGTGGGCGTCGATATTGTTCAATATGCCTGCCGTTACTAGTCTTATCTTGATTCGGCGGCATCGTGGGATGAAGCGGCCCAGACCAACCTTACACGTACGCTTACGTGAGACCAGTTCCACCGACAAACATGCACTAGTTGCATAAGGTGGCTGGCGGGTGTCTGTCTCTCCCACTTTAGTCGGATCGGATTCGATGAAAAGGGTCCTTATGAACGGTAAATAGCAATTGGCATATCACGTTGTGGTTCATGCGTAGGTAAGAAACGTTCTTGCTAGAAACCCATAGCAGCCACGTAAAACATGCAAACAACAATTAGAGGACGTCTAACTTGTTTTTGCAGGGTATGCTATGTGATGTGATATGGCCAAAAGGATGTGATGAATGATATATGTGATGTATGAGATTGATCATGTTCTTGTAATAGGAATCACGACTTGCATGTCGATGAGTATGACAACCGGCAGGAGCCATAGGAGTTGTCTTTATTTATTTGTGACCTGCGTGTCAACTTAAAACGTCATGTAATTACTTTACTTTATTGCTAACCGTTAGCCATAGTAGTAGAAGTAATAGTTGGCGAGGCAACTTCATGAAGACACGATGATGGAGATCATGGTGTCATGCCGGTGACGATGATGATCATGGAGCCCCGAAGATGGAGATCAAAAGGAGCAAAGTGATGATGGCCATATCATGTCACTATTTGATTGCATGTGATGTTTATCATGTTTATACATCTTATTTGCTTAGAACGACGGTAGTAAATAAGATGATCCCTTACAACAATTTCAAGAAGTGTTCTCCCCTAATTGTGCACCGTTGCGACAGTTCGCTGTTTCAAAACATCACGTGATGATCGGGTGTTTTATTCAGACGTTCAAATACAATGGGTGTTGACGAGCCTAGCATGTACAGACATGGCCTCGGAACACATGCAAAACACTTAGGGTTAACTTGACGAGCCTAGCATGTACAGACATGGCCTCGGAACACGGAGACCGAAAGGTCGAACATGAGTCGTATAGAAGATACGATCAACATGAAGATGTTCACCGATGATGACTAGTCTGTCTCACGTGATGATCGGACACGGCCTAGTTTGACTCGGATCATGTAATCACTTAGATGACTAGAGGGATGTCTATCTGAGTGGGAGTTCATAAGATGAACTTAATTATCCTGAACATAGTCAAAAGACCTTTTGCAAATTATGTCGTAAGCTCGCGCTGTAGTTCTACTGTTTAGATATGTTCCTAGAGAAAATATAGTTGAAAGTTGATAGTAGCGATTATGCGGACAGTAGAAAGCTTATGTCCTTAATGCACCGCTCAGTGTGCTGAACCCCAAACGTCGTCTGTGGATGTTGCGAACATCGGACATACACGTTTTGATAACTACGTGATAGTTCAGTTAAATGGTTTAGAGTTGAGGCACCAAAGACATTTTGAAACGTCGCGAAACATATGAGATGTTTTGAGGGCTGAAATTGGGATTTCAGGCTCGTGCCCACGTCAAGAGGTATGAGACCTCCGACAATTTTCTTAGCCTACAAACTAAGGGAGAAAATCTCAATCGCTGAGCTTGTGCTCAGATTGTCTGAGTGCAACAATCACTTGAATCGAGTGGGAGTTGATCTTCCAAATGAGATAGTGATGTTTCTCCAAAGTCATTGCCACCAAGCTGCTAGAGCTTCGTGATGAACTATAACATATCAGGGATAGATATGATGATCCTTGAAATATTCGCGATGTTTGACACCACGAAAGTAGAAATCAAGAAGGAGCATCAATCGTTGATGGTCAGAGAGAACACTAGTTTCAAGAAGGGCAAGGGAACAAAGGGATACTTCATGAAACGGCAATTCAGCTGCTGCTCTAGTGAAGAAACCCAAGATTGAACCCAAACCCGAGACTAAGTGCTTCTGTAATAAAGGGAACAACCACTGGAGCAGAATTACCCTAGATACTTGGTAGATGAGAAGGCTGGCAAGGTCGATAGAAGTATATTGGATATACATTATGTTAATGTGTACTTTACTAGTACTCCTAGTAGCACCAGGGTATTAGATACCGGTTCGGTTGCTAAGTGTTAGTAACTCGAAATAAAAGCTACGGAATAAAACGGAGACTAGCTAAAGGTGAGATGACGATATGTGTTGGAAGTGTTTCCAAGTTTGATGTGATCTAACATCACACGCTCCCTCTACCATCAAGATTAGTATTAAACCTGAATAAGTGCTCTTGCACCTAAAGGAATGGTTTATTGAATTTTGATCGTAGGGATACACATTTTCATGCCAAAATATATAAGATAGTAATGATAGTACCACTTACTTGTGGCACTGCCATGTAAGTCATAATGGTATAAAACGCATGAAGAAGCTCCATGTTGATGGATCTTTGGACTCACTCGTTTTTGAAAAGTTTGAGACATGCGAACCATGTCTATTGGTATATACGCATGAAGAAACTCCATGCAGATGGATCGTTTGGACTCACTTGATTTTGAATCACTTGGGACATGCAAATCATACCACATGGGCAAGATGACTGAAAAGCCTCGTTTTCAGTAAAATGGAACAAGATAGCAACTTGTTGGAAGCAACACATTTTGATGTGTGCAGTCCAATGAGTGTTGAGGTATGCAGTGAATATCGTTATGTTCTTACTTCACAGATGATTCGAGTAGATGTTGAGAATATTTACTTGATGAAACACAAGTCTGAATTATTAAATGGTTCAAGTAATTTCAGAGTGAAGTAGAAGATCATTGTGACAAGAGGATAAAATGTCTATGATATGATCATAGAGATGAATATCTGAGTTACGAGTTTTGGCACACAATTAAGACATTGTGGAAATTGTTTCGCAATTAATACCGCCTGGAACACCATAGTGATGGTGTGTCCGAACATCATAGTTGCACCCTATTGGATATGGTGCGTACCATGATGTCTCTTATCGAATTACCACTATTGTCCATGGGTTAGGCATTAGAGACAACCACATTCACTTTAAATAGGGCACCACGTAATTCCGATGAGATGACACCGTATGAATTATGGTTTAGAGAAACCTAAGTTGTCGTTTCTTAAAAGTTTGGGGCTGCGACGCTTATATGAAAAAGTTTCAGGTTGATAAGCTCGAACCCAAAGCGGATAAAATGCATCTTCATAGGAAACCCAAAACAGTTGGGTATACCTCCTAATTCAGATCCGAAAGCAATATGAATTGTTTCTAGAATCGGGTCCTTTCTCGAGGAAAGGTTTCTCTCGAAAGAGTTGAGTGGGAGGATGGTGGAGACTTGATGAGGTTATTGAACCATCTCTTCAACTAGTGTGTGGCAGGGCACAGGAAGTTGTTCCTGTGGCACCTACACCAATTGAAGTGGAAGCTTATGATATTGATCATGAAACTTCGGATCAAGTCACTACCAAACCTCGTGGGATGACAAGGATGCGTACTACTTCAGAGTGGTACGTAATCCTGTCTTGGAAGTCATGTTGCTAGACAACAATGAACCTACGAGCTATGGAGAAGCGATGGTGGGCCCGGATTCCGATAAATGGCTCAAGGCCATAAAACCCGAGAGAGGATCCATGTATGAAAACAAAGTGTAGACTTTGGAAGAACTACTTGATGGTCGTAAGGCTGTTAGGTACATATGGATTTTAAAAGGAAGATGGACAATGATGGTAAGTGTCACCATTGAGAAAGCTCGACTTGTCGTTAAGATGTTTTTCGACAAGTTCAAGGAGTTGACTACGATGAGACTTTCTCACTCGTAGCGATGCTAAGAGTCTGTTGGAATTATATTAGCAATTACTGCATTATTTATGAAATCTTGCAGATAGGATGTCAAAACATTGTTTCCTCGACGATTCTTGAGGAAAGGTTGTATGTGATACAACCGGAAGGTTTTGTCTATCCTAAAATATGCTAATAAGTATGCAAAGCTCTAGCAATCATTTTGAGGACTGGAGTGAGCATCTCGGAGTTGGAATGTATGCTTTGATGATGATCAAAGATTTTGGGTGTATACAAAGTTTATGAGTAACTTGTATTTCCAAAGAAGTGAGTGGGAGCACTATAGAATTTCTGATGAGTATATGTTGTTGACATATTAATGATCAGAAATGACGTAGAATTTCTGGAAAGCATATAAGGTTATTTTGAAAGTGTTTTTCAATGGAAAGCCTGGATTAAGCTACTTGAACATTGAGCATCAAGATCTATAAGGATAGATCAAAATGCTTAATAGTACTTTCAAATGAGCACATGCCTTGACGTGATCTTGAAGGTGTTCAAGATGGATCAGTCAAAGAAGGAGTTCTTGCCTGAGTTGTAAGGTATGAAGTTAAGACTTAAAGCTCGACCATGGCAGAATAGAGAGAAAGGAACGAAGGTCATCCCCTATGCTTAAGACATAGGCTCTACAGTATGCTATGCTGTGTACCGCACCTGAAGTGTGCTTTACCATGAGTCAGTCAAGGGGTACAAGAGTGATCCAAGAATGGATCACGGGACAGCGGTCAAAGTTATCCTTAGTAACTAGTGGACTAAGGAATTTTCTCGATTATGGAGGTGGTAAAAGAGTTCGTCGTAAAGGGTTACGTCGATGCAAGCTTAACACCTATCCGGATAGCTCTGAGTAGAGATACCGGATACGTATAATGGAGCAACAATTTAGAATAGCTCCAAGTAGAACAGTTATTTGGAATAGCTCCAAATAGAACGTGGTAGCTGCATCTAGGAGATGACATAGAGATTTGTAAAGCACACACGGATCTGAAAGGTTCAGACCCGTTGACTATAACCTCTCTCACAAGCATAACATGATCAAACCCAGAACTCATCGAGTGTTAATCACATGGTAAATGTGAACTAGATTATTGACTCTAGTAAACTCTTTGGGTGTTAGTCACATGGGGATGTGACCTTGAGTGTTAATCACATATCGATGTGAACTAGATTATTGACTCTAGTGCAAGTGGGAGACTGTTGGAAATATGCCCTAGAGGCAATAATAAATTGATTATTATTATATTTCCTTGTTCATGATAATCGTTTATTATCCATGCTAGAATTGTATTGACAGGAAACTCAGATACATGTGTGGATACATAGACAACACCATGTCCCTAGTAAGCCTCTAGTTGACTAGCTCGTTAATCAATAGATGGTTACGGTTTCCTGACCATGGACATTGGATGTCGTTGATAACGGGATCACATCATTAGGAGAATGATGTGATGGACAAGACCCAATCCTAAGCCTAGCACAAGATCATGTAGTTCGTATGCTAAAGCTTTTCTAATGTCAAGTATCATTTCCTTAGACCATGAGATTGTGCAACTCCCGGATACCGTAGGAGTGCTTTGGGTGTGCCAAACGTCACAACGTAACTGGGTGGCTATAAAGGTACACTACGGGTATCTCTGAAAGTGTCTGTTGGGTTGGCACGAATCGAGATTGGGATTTTGTCACTCCGTGTAAACGGAGAGGTATCTCTGGGCCCACTCGGTAGGACATCATCATAATGTGCACAATGTGACCAAGGGGTTGATCACGGGATGATGTGTTACGGAACGAGTAAAGAGACTTGCCGGTAACGAGATTGAACAAGGTATCGGTATACCGACGTGATCTTGACGTGAGCACATGCCTTGACGTGATCTTGAAGGTGTTCAAGATGGATCAGTCAAAGAAGGAGTTCTTGCCTGAGTTGTAAGGTATGAAGTTAAGACTTAAAGCTCGACCATGGCAGAATAGAGAGAAAGGAACGAAGGTCGTCCCCTATGCTTAAGACATAGGCTCTACAGTATGCTATGCTGTGTACCGCACCTGAAGTGTGCTTTACCATGAGTCAGTCAAGGGGTACAAGAGTGATCCAAGAATGGATCACAGGACAGCGGTCAAAGTTATCCTTAGTAACTAGTGGACTAAGGAATTTTCTCAATTATGGAGGTGGTAAAAGAGTTCGTCGTAAAGGGTTACGTCGATGCAAGCTTAACACCTATCCGGATAGCTCTGAGTAGAGATACCGGATACGTATAATGGAGCAACAATTTAGAATAGCTCCAAGTAGAACAGTTATTTGGAATAGCTCCAAATAGAACGTGGTAGCTGCATCTAGGAGATGACATAGAGATTTGTAAAGCACACACGGATCTGAAAGGTTCAGACCCGTTAACTATAACCTCTCTCACAAGCATAACATGATCAAACCCAGAACTCATCGAGTGTTAATCACATGGTAAATGTGAACTAGATTATTGACTCTAGTAAACTCTTTGGGTGTTAGTCACATGGGGATGTGACCTTGAGTGTTAATCACATATCGATGTGAACTAGATTATTGACTCTAGTGCAAGTGGGAGACTGTTGGAAATATGCCCTAGAGGCAATAATAAATTGATTATTATTATATTTCCTTGTTCATGATAATCGTTTATTATCCATGCTAGAATTGTATTGATAGGAAACTCAGATACATGTGTGGATACATAGACAACACCATGTCCCTAGTAAGCCTCTAGTTGACTAGCTCGTTAATCAATAGATGGTTACGGTTTCCTGACCATGGACATTGGATGTCGTTGATAACGAGATCACATCATTAGGAGAATGATGTGATGGACAAGACCCAATCCTAAGCCTAGCACAAGATCATGTAGTTCGTATGCTAAAGCTTTTCTAATGTCAAGTGTCATTTCCTTAGACCATGAGATTGTGCAACTCCCGGATACCGTAGGAGTGCTTTGGGTGTGCCAAACGTCACAACGTAACTGGGTGGCTATAAAGGTACACTACGGGTATCTCTGAAAGTGTCTGTTGGGTTGGCACGAATCGAGATTGGGATTTTGTCACTCCGTGTAAACGGAGAGGTATCTCTGGGCCCACTCGGTAGGACATCATCGTAATGTGCACAATGTGACCAAGGGGTTGATCACGGGATGATGTGTTACGGAATGAGTAAAGAGACTTGCCGGTAACGAGATTGAACAAGGTATCGGTATACCGACGATCGAATCTCGGGCAAGTAAAATACCGCTAGACAAAGGGAATTGTATACGGGATCGATTGAGTCCTTGACATCGTGGTTCATCCGATGAGATCATTGTGGAACATGTGGGAGCCAACATGGGTATCCAGATCCCGCTGTTGGTTATTGACCGGAGAACATCTCGGTCATGTCTGCATGTCTCCCGAACCCGTAGGGTCTACACACTTAAGGTTCGATGACGCTAGGGTTATATAGGAAGCTTGTATGTGGTTACCGAATGTTGTTCGGAGTCCCGGATGAGATCCCGGACGTCACGAGGAGTTCCGGAATGGTCCGGAGGTAAAGATTTATATATAGGAAGTCCTGTTTCGGCCATCGGGACAAGTTTCGGGGTCATCGGTATTGTACCGGGACCACCGGAAGGGTCCCGGGGGCCCACCGGGTGGGGCCACCTGCCCCGGGGGGCCACATGGGCTGTAGGGGGTGCGCCTTGGCCTACATGGGCCAAGGGCACCAGCCCCAAGAGGCCCATGCGCCTAGGGAACCCTAGAGGGAAGAGTCCTCAAAGGGGAAGGCACCTCCGAGGTGCCTTGGGGAGGATGGACTCCTCCCCCCCTCTTGGCCGCACCCCTTTCTTGGAGGAAGGGGCAAGGCTGCGCCTCCCCCCTCTCCCCTGCCCCTATATATAGTGGAGGGGAGGGAGGGCATCTATACCTGAGCCCTTGGCGCCTCCCTCCCTCCCGTGACACCTCCTCCTCTCCCGTAGGTGCTTGGCGAAGCCCTGCAGGATTGCCACGCTCCTCCATCACCACCACGCCGTTGTGCTGCTGCTGGATGGAGTCTTCCTCAACTTCTCCCTCTCTCCTTGCTGGATCAAGGCGTGGGAGACATCGTCGAGCTGTACGTGTGTTGAACGCGGAGGTGCCGTCCGTTCGGCACTAGGATCATCGGTGATCTGAATCACGATGAGTACGACTCCATCAACCCCGTTCACTTGAACGCTTCCGCTTAGCGATCTACAAGGGTATGTAGATGCACTCCCCTTTCTACTCGTTGCTGGTCTCTCCATAGATAGATCTTGGTGTTACGTAGGAAAATTTTTGAATTTCTGCTACGTTCCCCAACAAAATATTCGATTGCAAGATCTAAAGATATACCTTCAAGAACTATCCTCCCCGGCAACGGTGCTAGAAAAGAGCTTGATGTCTACTACACAACCTTGTTCCTGTAGACGTTGTTGGGCCTCCAAGTGCAGAGGTTTGTATGACAGTAGCAAATTTCCCTCAAGTGGATGACCTAAGGTTTATCAATCCGTGGGAGGCGTAGGATGAAGATGGTCTCTCTCAAACAACCCTGAAACCAAATATCAAAGAGTCTCTTGTGTCCCCAACACACCCAATACAATGGTAAATTGTATAGGTGCACTAGTTCGGCGAAGAGATGGTGATACAAGGTCAATATGGATGGTAGATATAGGTTTTTGTAATCTAAAAATATAAAAACAATAAGGTAACTAATGATAAAAGTGAGCACAAACGGTATTGCAATGCTTCGAAACAAGGCCTAGGGTTCATACTTTCACTAGTGCAAGTTCTCTCAACAAGGATAACATAACTAGATCATATAAAAAATCCCTCAACATGCAACAAAGATTCACTCCAAAGTCACTAATAGCGGAGAATAAATGAAGAGATTATTGTAGGGTACGAAACCACCTCAAAGTTATTCTTTCCAATCAATCCATTGGACTACTCCTATAAGTGTCACAAACAGCACTAGAGTTCGTAGTAAAATAACACCTTAAGACACAAATCAACCAAAACCCTAATGTCACCTAGATACTCCAATGTCGCCACAAGTATCCTGCTTGATTGATATTGATCATGACAACGATCTCGGTTACAAGGGTGGTGTTTCAATCCCTCTACCTCGAGAGCATCTACTTTGATCTTGTCTAGACTTGTCTGTCCGTCTAAAATTTTTGCTTGTTCCATGCTGTTATATTACCATTCTTGGATGTTTTACAATCATTTTATAGCAACATATCATTTTTTGGGGACTAACCTATTGACATAGTGCCCAGTCCTGGTTGTTGTTTTTTTCTTGTTTTTTACTTTGCAGAAAATCAATACCAAATGCAGTCCAAACGCAGCGAAACTTTTTGGAGATTTTTTCTGGACCAGAAGACACCTGTTGGGCCAAAGAAGTACCAGTGGGCGCTCCAAGGGGAGCACAACCCACCTGGGCGCGCCTAGGGGCCCAGGCGCACCCTGGTGGGTTGTGCCCACCTCGGCCGCCTCCCGCACCACCTCTTCGCTCTATAAATACCCCGAAAATCCAAAACCCTAGGGGAGTCGACGAAACACAATTCCAGCTGCCACAAGTTCCAGAACCACCAGATCCAATCTAGACACCATCATGGAGGGGTTCATCATCCTCATTGGTGCCTCTCCGATGATGTGTGAGTAGTTAATTGTAGACCTACGGGTCCATGGTTAGTAGCTAGATGGCCTCCTCTCACTCTTTTGATTCTCAATACAATGGTCTCTTGGAGATCTATTTGATGTAACTCATTTTGCGGTGTGTTTGTTGGGATCCGATGAAATTTGAGTTTATGATCAGATCTATTTTATCCATGAAAGTTATTTGAGTCTACTTTTGATCTCTTATGTGCATGATTACTTATAGCCTCGTATTTCTTCTTCGAATATTTGATTTAGTTAGGCCGACTAGATTGATTTTTCTTACCATGGGAAGAGGTGCTTTGTGATGGGTTCGGTCGTGCGGTGTTCTTTCCCAGTGACAGAAGGGGCAGCAAGGCACGTATTGATCGTTGCCATTAAGGATAACAAGATGGGGTCTATTCCTACATGAATAGATCTTGTCTACATCATGTCATCATTCTTATTGCATTACTCCGTTTCTCCATGAACTTAATACACTAGATGCATACTGGATAGCGGTCGATGTGTGGAGTAATAGTAGTAGATGCAGGAAAGAGTCAGTCTACTAATCTTGGACGTGATGCCTATATAATGACCATTGTCTGGATATCATCATAATTATTTGAAGTTCTATTAATTGCCCAACAGTAATTTGTTTACCCATCGTATGCTATTTTTTCAACAGAAGCCACTAGTGAAATCTACGGACCCCAGGTCTATTCTTTATTGTATTTGCTTTCTGATCTATTATTTGCCACTTTTATTTTCAGATCTATATTTCCAAAAATACATGGCTGCACTTTTTTATTACTTATTTTATTTCGCATTTTATCGTGATCTATTTATCCATCCTACCACAAATTTATCTATCTTTTTACCGTGGAGGGATTGACAACCCCTCTTATGCGTCGGGTTGCAAATATTTGTTCTTTGTGTGCAGGTATCATTTACATAGTGTTGCTTGGTTCTCCTACTGGATTGATACCTTGGTTTTATAACTAAGGGAATTACCTACCATAGTTATGCTGCATCATCCCTTCCTCTTTGGGTAAATACCGACGTAGTTCAAGCGACGTCAAAAGGAATTTCTAGCGCCGTTGCCGGGGAGGATCAAGTCAAGATAGTCTCCCAACTGTTGGGGAATGTAGTAATTTCAAAAAAAATCCTACGCAGACGCAGGATCATGGTGATGCATAGCAACAAGAGGGGAGAGTGTCGTCCACGTACCCTCGTAGACCGTTAAGCGGAAGCGTTATGACAACGCGGTTGATGTAGTCATACGTCTTCACGATTGACCGATCCTTAGTACCGAACGTATGGCACCTCCGCGTTCAGCACACGTTCAGTTCGGTGATGTCCCGCGAACTCACGATCCAGTAGAGCTTGGGGAAGAGTTTCACCAGCACGACGGCATGGTGACGATGTTGATGAAGCTACCGCAGTAGGGCTTCGCCTAAACACCGCTACAGTATGACTGGGGTGGATTATGGTGGAGGGGGCACCCCACACGGCTGGGAGAGATCTTTGCGATCAACTTGTGTGTCTAGAGGTGCCCCCTGCCCCTGTATATAAAGGAACAAGGGGGAGGTCGGCCAGCCCTTGTTGGCACGCCTAGGAGGAGGAATCCTCCTCCTAGTAGGAGTAGGATTCCTCCCTTTCCCACTCCTACTAGGAGGGGGAAAGGCAGGAAGAGAAAGAGAAGGAAAGGGATGCGCTGCCCCCCCCCCCCTTCTCCTAGTCCAATTCGAACAGGGGGAAGGGGGCGTGCTGCCTGCCCTAGGTCGGCCCCTCTTTCTTCCCTTATGGCCCAACAAGGCCCATTAGTCCCCGGGGGGTTCCGGTAACCCCTCCGGTACTCCGGTAAAATCCCAATTTCACCTGGAACTATTCCGATGTCCAAATGTAGGCTTCTAATATATCAATCTTTATGTCTTGACCATTTCGAGACTCCTCGTCATGTCCGTGATCACATTCGGGACTCCAAACTACCTTCGGTACATCAAAACATATAAACTCATAAAGCCGATCGTCACAGAACTTTAAGCATGCGGACCCTACGGGTTCGAGAACTATGTAGACATGACCGAGACACGTCTCTGGTCAATAACCAATAGCGAAACCTGGATGCTCATATTGGTTCCTACATATTCTACGAAGATCTTTATCGGTCAAACCGCACAACACTATACGTTGTTCTCTTCGTCATCGGTATGTTACTTGCCCGAGATTCGATCATCGGTATCCAATACCTAGTTCAATCTCGTTACTGGCAAGTCTCTTTACTCGTTCCGTAATACATCACCCCGTAACTAACTCATTAGTTATCATGCTTGCAAGGCTTATAGTGATGTGTATTACCGAGAGGGTGTCACACCCTAGCTAGTCATGCATTAGAGTGTTGCATCATGTTTACTCATTCATCAGAAACTTGAAATGGGGATGACAGAACCCCCAGTCCCCTCTGAAACCAACTAGGGTTACTGAAATAATTTTTCAATGAACCTGAAATGCCCTTCTAAAATGCCCATCATTTTTGTCTTGGTTCAGAACCTCTGCCAAAAATGGTGCACATTTTCCTAGGCCATCCTAGGGTTTTTGAATTAAATCATAAATATTTGAATTTGGGCATTTAAAATAATATAAAATATTTAAATGCTCAAATATCTCCAAACTAAAATGTTTCATGTTGGAAATAATCCAACTATGGGCCAGGAATAGTTTGGTGATTTTTGAAGTTGCCTAGGTATTTTATTAAATTCAACAAAGTTGCAGATATATTAAATAAAAACAGAAACAGAAAGAAAAGGGAAAAACTTACCTGGGCTCCTCCCTGTGCGGCCCAGCCAGCTGGCCGGCCCAGCCAGCAGCCGACCCAGCCCAGCACTGTAGCCCTCCGTCGTCTTCCTCCCCTCGCCCCGAAGCTGCTGCGTGCTCGCGCGCGCATGGCCGCGCGGCCACCTCCTGCTTGCCGACGAGCTCCTGGCCGCGTGGACGACTCCCGCAGGCCGTCCCGATCCCCCCTGCTCTCTCTCACTCTCCCCGGCTCTTTCCTTCCTCTCCCTCGCTCTCTCTCTCTCACGGCCGAACACCACCGTCGCCGCCGTTCGCCACAGCAGCCATCTCCGGCCACCCCTCGCTCCCCCGACTAGCTCAGAAGCTCCGCCACAACCCCCTCTTCCTTCCCACCGCTCCACAGCTCCCCGGAAGCCCTGCATCGACGCCACGTCGCCGTTCCCCTCTTCGGACTCCGACCACCGTCGCCGTCAAATTCGTCGTCTCCGGCGCGTCCCCGAGCCCGCTTCGACGCCCACTGCAACCGCGGTGAGCCCCCGGAGCGTTTCCCCCTTCTTCCCTGGTCTCTCCCGACCTCTAGGCCCTAGCCCCACCTCGGCCGAGAGCTCCACGCCGCCGACGATGTCGCCGTCGTGGCCACGGTCGCCGTAGCGCCCAACCGAGCACACCATCGTGCTCCACACCTCACTAGGAGCACGTAGCACGCACCAACACCTCCCCTAACGCCCTGCAACGCCGTTTCCGACCGCACCCGAACTCCGGCCGCCGCAGCCGAGCTCGCCGTCGTCAACTCCGGCCACCCCGAGCCC
The DNA here is from genome assembly GCF_018294505.1 of Triticum aestivum. Lineage (NCBI taxonomy): Eukaryota > Viridiplantae > Streptophyta > Magnoliopsida > Poales > Poaceae > Triticum > Triticum aestivum. The sequence continues at coordinate 637,024,458 of NC_057806.1, forward strand.
AACCACCACCACCAATAGTCGCGGCTCAACCTCAGCAACACGTAGATGCCTTCTGCCGTCCATTTGGTTGCCGAAATGGCAAAAAGCACTTTCGCCACCGTCTCGGACCTCGCCGGCGTCATGTCGCCGGTGGGGTTTGACTTGTCCGACCTGGGGTTTGACCCCCCAGGGTCACTGACGCGTGGGCCCTGTCGGCCAGGTGGTTAGGTTAGCGCTAACTACTATTAGTCAACCCCCCTGACACTGACAGTGGGCCCCAGCGCCACTAATCCCTAA
>NC_057806.1:637026036-637027303 GCF_018294505.1 Triticum aestivum
GCATTAAGACAACGCGATTCAAACTGCTGTGTGCTACGGTAGTTGAACCCATTCCCTCTGCATGACCTGTCATTGCCACAGTAACTAGATGAAACCCACTAGCATGTGTAGGAGTTGATTGAGCCCTATGTATGTGTTGTTCCTACCTTGCTATGCCTGCTATGCTTAGAGTCGTGTCAGGTCTGGTTCATCTGGGTGATGGACTGGAGTGAAATGTTATGTCGGTAAGGAGAGTGGTGTGGTGAACACGATTTGGTAAAGGTATCGATGAGAGGCCATGTAGGAGTACATGGTGGGTTGTTTCATTGAAGCCGACCTTAAGCACTGAGATCTGTATGTGTGATTTAAGAATCAGCTACTACCATGCATTGGGCCTGAAACCAATGGACCCTCTCGACTTCTTATTCACCCTAGTTCTCCGTCCAGGAGTTGCAAGTAGTTTCTGGTGTTTGTAGCCTACTGGAGGCCGTGGACAGCGCTGACCGTAGGGGTGGGCTATGATGCGGTAGGTACGTGGCACGGTGTACCGAATACCCGTTAGGTATCCCGGGAACCCTGTTCACATCGTTCGGGGCCGTATGGGAAACCTCGGCCGGACTCCCTGCGGATGGAACCTGAATAGGCGATAAACCTGGACTGGAGGCTTAGGTGATTAGGTAGGTCGTGGCCGACACCCACGTTGGGCTTCCGCTTGAAGGTTGCCGAGTACATGTCGTGTAAACGACGATAAGTGGTGAGAGCATGTATGAAGGAGTACACCCCTGCAGGGTTAACATGATCTATTCGAATAGCCGCGTCCCCGGTAAAGGACTACTTGGTTGCCTATACAGTTCATAGATAAGTAAATGGAAACTACTAAAAGCCTCAAGATAAGTGTGAGTGCCGAGGATGGCTCTTCCGTAGGAAGACGGAGGTGGATCCTCAGTAGTGTATTGAAGTGGTGAGTAGTGGACTCGTGTGCGCAAAACATTTCAAGTTGGAGTATCGTAGGATAGTCTAGCCAAGAGTCAAAGCTAGCTTGCTGCAATAACTCCACCAACCCTTCTTGATACTATGCATGTATGTAGGATCTGATGTAAGTCTTGCTGAGTACCTTTGTACTCATGTTGCTATAATCTACATTTTTACAGAAGACGCTGCAACCCCTTCTGATGGGTTCTATGTAGACGTTGACATCAACGAGTAGGCTAAAGACCCAGGTGGTGACCCTGAGCTTGTGATGGACCACGTAGTATAGCTAGGCTTTCCAAGCCTCTTTTATTTTACT